>NW_026267253.1:680464-683960 GCF_000697945.3 Frankliniella occidentalis | reverse complement strand
TGTAGCTGTGTAGCTCACCCTCCTGACCCCGCCCCTGCACGGGGTGTAGCTGGGTAGCTCACCCCCCCTCACCCCGCCCCCGTCCACCGTGGTCCACACCGCACCGGGGACGACATGGTGACGGCGCGCTAACCCGACGCAAAGGGCGCCCGTTTTAGCGCCTCGAGCTCAAGGAGAAGCGCGGGTGGCGCCCGCCCGTCCTCGGCGCCTCCTATCGGCTTCGCGCCCCCACGGACGTCAGGGACATCATTGCAGTCGCAACTGTACTCTGTGAGTCCATCAGGTACACCCAGAAAAGTATATTCTTGATTTCTCCATGGACTTGAATTTTTGAGTAGAATTTCTCTTGATTTGAGCCAAAATACTTGGTGTAAGAACAAAATTGTTCTTATACCAAGTATTTTGGCTCAAATCAAGAGAAATTCTACTCAAAAATTCAAGTCCATGGAGAAATCAAGAACATACTTTTCTGGGTGTAGGAAAACGCTGGAATGTCTGTCAAGTTCGCCGGCCGACAGCTTTCGCCTCTTAGGCGGGCGACACCTGGTGACGCAGCCTCCACTCTCTAGACAATGCCGCCCGAGTAGCCGAACAACGGCGGCAATAAAACATTGGGAGGGGATGGGGGTGCGGGTCGGTGCGGGGACACCCCGATCGGCCGCACCGGGCCGGGCGCCGGGTGCAGTCCAGCCCGATCCGAGGCTGAGGAGGACCAGGACCAGTCTTGTGCGAGCTCTTGCACAGTGCAGGCCCCCCAGCAGCTGCCGCCCTGCGCCACCCTGTGCGTGACCCTGGATCTACCGAGTTCCACTCTTTGGTACGTTTGTTCGTGTTCTCGGCTTCACGCTAGCGTCGCTCGATGCCGTGTAGCCTGGCGCACTCTGGGGTTGGGTCACTTTGGGCTGTGTAATATCCACATTTTGAAATCGCCATACGATATCGATGTATCGAACAACGACTTGATACATCGAATCTCGATAACATCGATAGTATCGCAATATTCGAGGAACAATGTGTGTGAAAGTCGCCGATATTAGTATCGGGATAGCTTAATACTATCTACAAGCTGGTCCAGACCCCTTCCTTTATTTTGCTTATACTGTACCGCATGCAGGCGTGCGAACGGGTTGCATACTCGCACGGGGCCGTAAGGCGCCCATGGTGAGCGACAGTAGGCAAGCCCGCCCGTACGCATGCATGTGGCACAGTATAAGCAAAATAAAGGAAGGGGTCTGTGGACCACCCTGTATATTGGGAGAATATCGACCCTCGATACCGCGGACAATATCGTCGTGATATGGTGATATCTTTTTTTCTCGGGACTCAAAAATCTTGTGGATGTAGCAGTGTTTGGGGGGCTAATGCGATAAATTTATACCCGTGGTAGCGACACTTTTCCTGAGAGTGCGCCTTCTAAAATGCTCTTATCAAACTCGAAACGCAATGAGAGAGTTGTTCACGCTCTGGCCTGCCTTGCTTGTTGAATTGACTAACACTGCCTGTTTTCTCACACGACAGGCAGATTCATTCGTCGGCAATAGGCGACCAGCGCCATGCCTGTGAAGTGTCAAGTCTGTCCCCAGGAGTGCCGTTCGCAGGCTGCGCTCACCATCCACATGCGCACCCACACCGGGGAGAAACCATTCGAATGCGACGTGTGCCACAAACAGTTCCCTGTGAGCGGCAGGCTGAAGTACCACATGCGAACGCACACAGGTGAAAAGCCTTTCGAGTGCAGCGTCTGCTTCAAAACCTTCCCTCACGCCGGTGATCTGAAAAGCCATCTTCGATCTCACACTGGAGAGAGGCCTTTCGAGTGCGCTATGTGCCAAAAGACGTTCCTACACTCATCCAATCTACGATCACATTTGCGCACCCACACTGGAGAGAAACCATTCCAATGCACTGTGTGCGAGAAGAGTTTCTCTCAATCTTCCTCCTTGGAGGTGCATCGTTTGCGAATGCACTCGGAAGTGCAACCCTTTGAGTGTACTGTGTGTCGCAAGGCTTTTGCGCGGAGTTCGGATCTAAGTATTCACCTGCGTACTCATGATGAGCGCACGAAGGAAAAGTCGTTCGAGTGCACGGAGTGCTCTCGGGCGTTCTCCCGAAAGGACTACCTGGTGTTGCACCTGCGAACCCACACAGGGGAGAAACCATTCGAATGTTCTGTGTGCAAACGACGTTTTGCCCACAGTATAAGTCTGCGGTACCATATGCGAACCCACACTGGAGAAAAACCGTTCCAGTGCAGCCTGTGCCCGAAGGCTTTCACTCAATCTGGCGCCCTCCGAGGCCATCTGAGGACGCACACTGGAGAGAAGCCCCACGAGTGCGGCGTGTGCCACAAGAAGTTCTCTGGGGCCTCCAACCTGAAGACGCACATGCGATCTCACACGGGGGAAAAACCTTTGGAGTGCACCGTGTGCGGGATAAAATGCATACACGGTAGCGATCTACAGAGGCATCTTAGGACACACACGGGAGAGAAACCGTTCAAGTGCAGCGTGTGCTCCAGGGCGTTCTCTGCGTCAGGTTCCCTCACTGTGCACATGCGAACCCACACCGGGGAGAGGCCGTTCCCTTGTGAAGTGTGCGACAAGAAATTTCGCCGAGCTGCACATCTACGTGTACACCTTGTGACTCACACCAACCAAAGGGACTTGAAGTGTACCCTGTGTCCAAAGAAATTCACGACTCCAGTGACATTACGGCTTCATCTTCGAATCCACACTGAAGAGAAACCGTACGAGTGCACCGTATGCGACAAGAAGTTTTCTCACTCGGGCAGCCTGGTTACTCATCTCCGAACTCACACAAGAGAGAAGCCCTTTGAGTGCACTCTGTGCCCCGAGACGTTTACGCGTAGTGATTACCTGCGTGGACATCTCCTTAACCACAATGGAGAAAAGCCCTTTGAGTGCAAAGTGTGCCACAAGAGATTTGTGAGGTCTTCGGCTCTGAGTTCACACCTCCGCCAAATCCACGATAGTGAGAAACCCTACAAGTGCAGTTTGTGCCCTAAGTCGTTTATTAATCTATCTATCCTCGGAGTTCACCTGCGAACCCACACTGGAGAAAAACCTTTCAAGTGCAAGTTGTGCCCCAAAAAATTTGCTCGTAGTAATGGTCTGCGAGACCATCTCAAAAACCACACTGAAGTGGAGCCGTTTGAGTGCTCCGAGTGTTTCCAGATGTTCCCTGAATTTGTTAATCTCCAGGAACATTTTCGAGTTCATATCGAAGACAAGTCATTCAAGTGCACTGTGTGCCTTAGAAAGTTCGCTGAGTCAAGTGATCTTTTGACACATCTTCAAACCCACTTAAAATGAGAATATTATGCCGATTAAGTCTGTCTCACATATAGCATCGTTTTTTTTTTTTGTGAGTCTATTATTTGTCGAATTGGGCTTATGCTGCTTAGTTAGTGACAAGTTGTTTAGAGTTTGTGAAGTTTTTATTTTAAAGGTATTGGCTGATAAAACACATCGGGTTT
>NW_026267253.1:670938-676389 GCF_000697945.3 Frankliniella occidentalis | reverse complement strand
TTATTTATTTATTTATTTATTTATTTATCCAAACAGCTAGTTCAAGTTATCTGCAATAATGACTCGGCTCTTTCTTCCGTCTAACAGGCAGTATCGCAGGAAAGACGCCCCCGCCGGTTTGTCACCATGAAGTCGTGCCCTGTGTGCAGCAAGAGGTGTGGCTCGACGGGTGCACTCGCCGCCCACATGCGGGTGCACACCGGGGAAAAGCCTTTCGAGTGCGACGTGTGCCAGAAGAAGTTCTCTCAGCATGCCAACTTGCGGACACACATCAACACACACACTAGAGAGAAGCAGTTTGAATGCCCTGTATGCAGTCGAAGTTTCGCTTCTGCTTCTGGTCTATCATATCATCACCAATCTCACACAGGAAAGAAACCGTTTGAGTGCAGCGTGTGTCTGAAGACGTTCCGTATCGCTCATGAGCTGCAAGTACATTTCCGAACCCACACACGCGAGAAGCCTTACAAATGTCATGTATGCAACAAAGCGTTTTCTCAATCTAGTAGCCTGACGTTACATTTCCGAAGACATACTGGCGAGAAGCCTTTTGAATGCACTGTGTGTCACAAGAAGTTCGCTGACTCTGGGGATCTACATAAACATACCAGAATCCACACAGGTGAAAAACCATTTGGGTGCACGGTGTGCCCCCAAAAGTTCTCTTTATCAGGGAACCTTAAAAATCACCTCCTAGTCCATTCGGAAGTAAGGCAATTTGAGTGTACCGTGTGCCTTAAGAAGTTCAAGAGATCTTATCATCTCCGATATCATCTGTGGAGAGTTCACTCCGGCGAGAAATCATACGAGTGCAGTGTGTGCCACAAGAAACTTGTCACATCTTCTGATTTAAAGAAGCACCTTAAAACACACACAGGCGATAAACCTAAACCTGCTTTTGAGTGCAATGTGTGCCACAAGAAGTTGGGATCATCTGGGAGTCTACGGTCACACCTCCGAACCCACTCAGGCGAAAGACCATTCGAGTGTCAGGAGTGCCACAGGACCTTTTCTGCAGCCGGCAACCTGAGGGTACATCGCCGAACCCATACGGGTGAGAAGCCATTTGAGTGTCAGGAGTGCCACAGGACCTTTTCTCAAGCCTACAACCTGCAGACACACCTCCGAACCCACACAGGCGAGAAGCCGTTCGAGTGCCAAGAGTGCCACAAGACCTTTTCTCTGCCTCACGTCCTGCAGGTACATCTCCGAACCCACTCAGGCGAGAAACCATACGAGTGCACTGTGTGCCACAGGAAATTCGCCGAATCTTGCACTCTGCAAAGGCATTCCCGGACCCACACGGGAGAGAAACCTTATGAGTGCAACATGTGCCACAGGACTTTCTCTACTGTTAGCGGTCTGCGAGGACACGCCCGAACCCACACCGGCGAAAAGCCTTACGAGTGTAATATGTGCCTCAGGAAGTTCTGTGAAGCTAGGTCCCTGCGGCGACATCTCCAAACCCATACAGGCGAGAAATCTTTTGTTGAGTGCAACGTGTGCCAGAAGAAGTTGTCCAGTACTAACTCCCTGAAGTACCATCTCCTAACCCACACAGACGATAAAGCCTTTGAGTGCAATGTATGCGGCATGAAATGCAGGTGTGCTAGTCAACTGCGTGTTCATCTTCGGACGCACACTGGCGAGAAACCTTTCGAGTGTACCGTATGCCACAAGAAGTTCCCAGTAAGTGGCAATCTTCAAAGTCATCTCCGAACTCATACAGGAGAGAAACCATTCCAGTGCACTGTTTGCTTCAAGACTTTCTCCTTATCGGGCAATCTGAAAAGCCACTTACGAACTCACACTGGGGTGAAGCCATTTGAGTGCACTGTTTGCCTCAAGTCGTTCGCTGGATCGGAGAACCTGCGAACGCATCTCCGAATTCACACAGGAGAAAAGCCGTACGAGTGCATGACGTGTCCGAAAAGGTTCGCCGATTCAGGGAGTCTTCGTAAACATCTCCGCACCCATTCGGGAGAAAAACCTTTTGAGTGCAGTGAATGCGGTATGAAATTTTCGGAGGGTACTAAACTGCGTATCCATGTCCGGACGCACACAGGCGAGAAACCTTTCGAATGTACCGTGTGCCACAAGAAGTTCGCAGTACGTGGCAATCTTCAAACTCATGTCAAAATTCAGCATAACTTGGTGGATAAATCTTTCAAGTGCACCGTATGTCAGAGGAAATTTTCGTTTTCCAGAAGCTTGTTGACACATCTGCAAAACCACATAAGACATATGTAGGCAAAAACGCATGGCTTTTGGACCCCAAATCTGAAGATTGCTTATGTTACTGTAGGTTGTCAGGGCAGGTGTAAGTACACCAGACCAGATTGCTCAAGTGGCTTTCTCGTAATTTACAGTTTGTACTTACACTGTAAAAAATATTGTCGTAAATTTACAAAATTTTTGTAAACTTGAATTATAATTTAAGTTGTAAATTTACGTGAGCCCCTTTTTTACTCGCCAATGGATTTGAAGTCGATACGTACTGCATGTATTTTTACGATTCCAAATTGTAATTTTACAACTAGCGTCAAGGAAAATTTTCCTGTAAACCTACCTACTATTTTTCACAGCAGTGTATTTGGATCTATTTTCTACGCCCTTTAAAGTTCAAGTTTAGGAGGGTTTTATTATGACAATTATATTTCTCCCTCTACTGATTTTTGCGAGGGGGCCTCAATCTCGGCAATCTAGTGTTGTACACCCACCCCGGCAATCTACGACAATCTTCGGCAATCTCTAGGTAATCGGCTGCAAAGGCCATCCTTTTTGCCTACATTCAGGGTGATTTAGTGCGTTTTGCCTAGTTGCAGGCGGTTTATGCCCTTAAATCTAAATATTCGTCAAGCAATCTGGCAATCTGGTGTACATCCTACAAGTGAGTTGAGGCCCCCTCGGATTTTTGTACATTATTTTATTTGAAAAATGTCTATATTTGCGAGTCGCTAGGAAAGCTTGTTACGAAATAAAATTTCGCTTTTCTCTGAGCAGATGTGTTGTGAGTTAATCGGGTCTTAGCCTGGGACCTTGGGACCGGTGACCAGTTAAAAAATAAAATCATATTTACCCTTTCTCCTTTCATGTATCTACGTATCATTCACTACATCCTACTCATTATAAAGTGGAGCTGAATTCAATTGAGCCCGGGATTTACTGGCTAGGGTAAGGTGCCCTATTGTGGCCACTGTCCCATTGATGGCCACTTTTCTCGATTTCCAGCCAATCTGGCCACTTTACAATCTTGGCCTTGAAGTAGTGTTCTAGTAAGGTCCCTACTTGGGCATAATAAGCCAAACTACTTCACATCGTTGTCTACATTACAAGAAAAAGGGGTGGCCATCATTGGGCAGGCCCATTCTTAAGGTGGCTATCATAGGGCATCTTATCCTATTTGGGTCTGTACATTTACTGAACACTTGCTGGCAAGGGGGGGGGGGGAATTCACTCTATTTCCAGGGCTGCCACAAGTCAGGGAAATGTCAGGGAAAACAAAATGTGTCAGGGAAAAACGGTCGGCAGCGTTATTTTGGGTGTTCGGGCGGTGGTTCGCAAAAGTCCCTCCTTGCTTATTGCATTCTGACTGCTAATCTTGTTGTCAGGGAAGTTCACGAAATTGTCAGGAAAAAGTCATGGAAATGTCAGGGAATTTCCCTTCTCCATTCTCGTGGCAACCCTGATTCTTTTACAGTGAAGGGTGTTCTAAAATGCAGTGTCAAGTACACTTTAACTTATGTATATCATGTACACATTTGAATTGACAGAGCACTCACATGGAGCAGTGTCCCATGATCATCACTTAAATGGAGCGACGAAAACGAACATCGCTCTGATTTAGGCAACGATAATCCGTCACTCTTTTTCAGACTTCAGACGAGCCACATCACTCCGGCAGTTCCAGTGTATTTAAAACCTCCAAGAAAAGTACCGCTTTTTAAAGACATTTGTTTGATTGAAATAAAATGTCAATAATATTATGTTGATATAGGAAACCTCTCAAATCTCTCAATTGCCCTGCCCCGCTGCGCCGCCTCCTGGCGCTCCCCGTATGGGAGTGCAGCACGCAGACGGGTGACTGCTCCCCGTGGGAGCTCGGGGCGGGAAGCTTTAGCTTTAGCTGGGCACACGGTATCTATTTCCAGCAGGACTGGTTGGCCTGGGCCGGGCGGACACCACCAGGCCACCGCACCAGCACGCACCAGCACACCACGCGCCAGCAGATCACCGCGCGTCGCTCTTCCCTAGTCTTTGCGCGGTCACAATTTTCACCCCTTATTTCAACTCATAGTTGACTACCTTCCCTGTGTTGCCATTGTATTTATTACCTCTCGCAACCGGGAGGGTGCCGAAAGGATCCCTCGCGTACTGGCGAGCTTCCGCACCGCCCTCCGTCCTGTGGCCCCGAGCGAGTAGGCAACCCGCACACACGCACGCCATGCGGTACAGCATAACTACAAAACACCTCGGTGTGTCTTTCGCCACTTTGGTATGACGCCACTGCACTTCCGTATCCCTGGCACTTCAACCCGTTTGTCACCGTCACACACCCCCGTGCTGGTGGTGGCCGACGAGCTGGTCAGCAGCGCCTATCACTGCCACTGACGGGGCGGAGCGGGCGCGTGACAGCCCTGTGGCCCGCCCCGCCACGCCCCGCCACGCGCCGCCACGCCCCGCCACGCCACGCAAGAGGGCCGTATGGAATGGGTGGCAGCTCGTCATGCCGAGTCACGTGACGTCCAGCGACGCGCGGGGGAGGGGGGGGGCGAGGGCTGCTGCTGACAAGGCACCGGCGCGGTCTATAACGTTGTCCGGACGTGGAAAAGTGAAGGGTTTAGGGGAGGAGGGGGTGAAAAGTGCCTATGCACGCAGGAAAGGGGTGGGGGTGCCGCGAGGCGCACGGCAGAAACTTCTTCTTTGTGGTGTGTGTGTGCGTGTGAGGGGGAGGGGGCGGAGGGGGCGTGCACACACATACTCCCTTGAATGCGAACCCGGCCCGGGGATGACATCATCGGAGTGGTAAAGCAGAAGTAGAATCCTGGCTGCGAAAGTGCGAATGCACACAGACACATACACGCCGCGGGTGCCGGCGCTGTTGACAGGTTTGCGAGGTTGGGGCGGGGAGGGGCGTATCGAGGATCAAAGAGGCGTCTGTGCAGTGTCGTGCGCCCTGCCCCGCCCCGCCCCGCCCCGCCGCGCCCCGCTTTCTGATCGAAGGGACGCGCGACGTTTCCAAACACGAGCGGCCGCATTAGAGTATATCTCCCGCCCGGGGAGTGGCGAGCGGAGCGGCACAGTGGAGTGACGGATGCGAAACGAAAATACCGTCGCAAACTCTCTTTTCTGAGGGTGCCCAGCCCAGCCCAGCCCTGGCGTGTCACTTAGAAGGGCTGCCGCTGCGCCGAGCCGGGAGGAAATTGAAAGGGAGGCACGGGGTGGTGTGGG
>NW_026267253.1:643953-670888 GCF_000697945.3 Frankliniella occidentalis | reverse complement strand
CCCCCGACCCCACCAACCTCACCACGCCGAAACTTAAGGGCCCACATTTAAATGGTCTGCACGCTCAAGAATGTTGACAGAGTTCACAAGGGGTTGCAGACCGCAGGCGCCGCCCGCTACACGGGGAAAAATAATTCATCCCCTCACAAAAACATCTCAGCAGAGTTAGTCGACGTTAGTGCACATTAAAATGTACATCGACAACTGTCGGCCAGAGTGAAGGAAGGCGGAGTGAGGATGCAAGAAATGCATAAAGAAGTAAACCGAAGCGAATGAGAGCGGCGGAGATGCGCGCGGGAAAACGACGAGTAAATACAAGGGAAAATATGTGATTGATGTGCCGTCACGACTTGACACTGTGACAAAACTTTTATCTTTAGACGAGGGAACACTGGCAGCATCGTGTGTGTGTGTGTGAGAGAGAGAGAGAGAGAGAGAGAGAGAGAGAGAGAGAGAGGGAGGCGCTCCTTAGGCCCTTGGCCTCGGCGGCGAGGCGCGGCGGAGCGGCGGGGGGACGCACCGCGCTATATATAGCTGGCCGAAGAGTGTGTTTTGGTCGTGTGTGTGTGTGTGAGAGAGAGTGTGGGTCCCTGTTGCTAGCGCCCGCCGGGCCGCGTAGCGGATGGCATCTGGACGCGGACAAGTCATCGCCACACCACCGTGCCTCGGCGGCTGCCTGCACCGGGGCCAGGCGGCACCATGTTCCTCCCTCAAAAAATAATAAATTAATAAAAGGTGGCTTGTGGTGTTTGATGATTGTGTCTGCACATTCAATCGCCCCCCCCCCCTTTTATGTGCAATGAAAGTCTTGTTGATTTGTCGTCATAATTTTTCTGCAGAGTATACTTCATATATGAAGTGGCATGTAAAGGGGTGGGGAGTGGTTGGGTGGTGGAAGTGGGGTGAGTCCGCCAGTTGTTGAATTAATGCCGGCTGATTTTCTTTTCTTTTTGGGGGGGGGGGGGGGTGGGCCGTTCGGGACCTGCTGAAGCGCGTGCTTGATCGTGTAGCCGCCGACTGATTGCAGAGTGGAGCCGCTGCAGGCGGGCGGGGGGCGTTCTTTATCCCGCACCCCTCGAGACTCGCTAAAACCACTGCGACGCCGTCATTAGCGAGAATGGGGAGGGATTTCGCCGTGGATTTTCGCCGCGCGGTCCTGGTGGAGGCGACTCCAGCCCCAGCCGTCGAGGGGGTGGAAATGAAGAGCGAAACTCTTTGACCTGCCCGCCCGCCCCGGCACGGCGTCGATGCGCCGCCACAGCCTGTGGTGGTGAACTCCTTGCAAGAAACTCCAGGGACCACCAGGAAGGACCAGTGGCTGCTGGGAGGTTCGTCGGTTGCCTCCGGTCGCACCCCGCTGCTCCTACCCCCGGTCGTGGCCCCCGCGGGCCGACGACGAGACGGTGACGGCAGAGAGCCAGACGACACGGTTATTACATTATTGCCTCCATTTAGAGTCGCGACGACGACGGCAAATATTGGCGTCGACAGCCAACGGTGCCGCGGGGGCCTCGACCCGCCGCGCCGGATCCATAATGCCCCTGGGGCGCCCTGGGGCCTGGGGCGGGAGACAGACGGGGAGCGCGCTTATTGTGTCGTTGTTTTTGCTGCTGCTACTTCTTAGCTCAGGACTCGGTTTTGCTCGAGTTATTATTTCGTGTCTAGGTTGACGCGGTAATCCGGAGAGGGGGGGGGGGAGTCTCTCTCCCACGGACAAGACGCCGCAGGACAGGCGCAAGGGCGCTGGGCGAGGAGGGCGGCGGGCGCCCGGGCTTGTAATCCCTCCGCCCCCGCCATCCCATCCCCCGTCCTCTTTGTGCGTGCGGATCAAGGGGAGGGTGAAAAAAAAGAGGGGGGGGAGACGCTGTCGAGCCGCCACGTCGATGGTCGGGCACGAGCGAGCAGCGTGCGTCCAACTGGCGAATTTTAATCACGAATTTTCTCTCCGGGTGCCGCAAATAACGCTTGATTGGCGCGAATAAAGGGGGGGGGGCAAAAGATGAAAGGGCAGAGAGGAAAGACGACGGCCAGACTTCCTTTCCCTGCCCCGTGCAGACCGCCCCCGCCCGACGGGGTGGTTCAGGCGGGGGCGGCGGAGGGCTTCGGGCTAGAGTGGCCCGGAACCCCGGACCGGACCGCTGCAAGTCTGCAAGGTGGTCGTGACGTTTCCCCTTCTACAAGTGAATCAGCCCCAGGTGCACCTCTCCGAGAGATCAGGGTGCGCTGTGCGCTTGTGCCCCAGATTCAGACGCTGACTCCTTTTCTTCGCCTGTCTTTTCAGATCGGCCCCCGGCGCGGTCCGCGGAGCCGCCATGACCCCCCGGTGGGCGTCTTGGTGGGCGGTGCTGGTGCTGTCCCTGGCCGGGCTGGCGTGCGGCCTGCGACAGGGCCTGCGCATCGCCGACGGCGACCTGGACTTTGCCTTCGAGCCGGACGTGGAGGCGGAGCACAAGACTGGCGGCGGCGACCCGCACCGCGCCGCGCACGCCCAGGGCCAGGGCAGGCGCGGCGCGCCCACGGCCAAGCTCACCCAGCGGCAGTGGGGCGTCCAGGACACGACCGCCACCGCCGGCAAGCTCTTCAGGTTCGCCATCCCGGGCGACGCCTTCTCCGGCGACGTGGACCACTATGAGGTACGTCATGTGTCTTAAAAGTGCGTTTGCACTGTTTTAAATTTCCTGTACCATAAATGTTTTCTGAAAAAAATAATTAAAAGCGTTCAGTCTCATCTTCGAAGGGTGTTAAGGGTTTAGCACCTTTACAAAGATATTAATACTGTCAAAGACCTTTCTAGCACCTTTCGAGTGCCATCACAACATATGCATTTAACTGGGGAAAAAAGTCAGCACCACCTCGCACTCACAACTCTAGTGTTGTCGGCCGTAGCCAAACCAGCCAAACCGAGATCTTGTACTTACTGGTTGTTGCTTCTTTCGACAGGCGCAGAGTCCAAACGGTTCGCCCCTCCCGTCGTGGCTGCTGTTTGACCAGACAACGGGGCTCTTCGAGGGTGTGCCAACTCTCAAAGATGTGGGCACCGTCTACGTGACCGTCCACGCCGTGTCTGCATTCAACTCGGCCAAAGACAAATTTTCAATAGACGTCTTGCCGCCAGCTGAAGCAGCTCCTTCGGCAGGAGTAGTGCCATTAGGTCTCACTACACACCACCATCCTAAGGTCTTAGTTGTGTGATTTATGCTGAAATTGTAAATTCCAAAAATGGTATTTAACTTCTTTTTTTGGGTTGGGTGCTTTAGGTGAAGTGTGGCCCTGGAGAAGATCCGCTCATCCTTAGTGTAGTAATGGATGGTAAATATGATCACATGAAACCGAGACAACGTTTAACCACTATTGACAATCTTTCTGGATTCCTCTCCCTTTCTCATGTGGGTATAAGTATTCAAGCTTTTCTTTTATAAAATGTGTATATTATTCTTGAGAGCTTGAGAAATTAACTTAAAAGAAATGTACCTTGCAGGACCTATTCCAATTGCTGCCTCAAAATTCTCGGGAGGACATTTTATCTGAAGATTCTATTGTAATGGCTGGAGAGGGCAATGTCCAGAAGCGGAAGTGGAAGCAAGGCAGTGTTATTCAGTGGCAGGTAATATATTAAGATTTTATTTCAATCAAAACTTTTCTTTCAGTATTGTGTACCTCTGACTGCTGTCACTTTTTTATGGTTTAATTATAATAATTCTTTTCCCAATAGGTTGGCTGTGAAAGTCAACTTTGGCCTCAGCAGACTAGAGTAGTCGAGGACTTAAAGCAACAGGCTAGAGATGGCACATTGGCTGAAGTATTACTGTGGCCAGTTGTCGGTTGGCACATAAAGGCTGACAACAGTTTAGCGAATCGGGGACGTCGCGAAGCTGCCGGGCAGAATGAGGTGAGACTTACTTACGACCTTTCTTGCCAAATCATGGTTTCTGCTTTGACTCTCTTAACTTGGGAAATTCATTCATGGACTCTTTGCTTTCCATCTGACTGTTACATTTCTTCGGAAGCTTTTGTGTTGGGTGGCCCGTGGGGGTTGGGCATTGTGATCATCATGCATGTAATGTGCACCTCCTTGTGAATCAACAGGCTGGATCAGGCAACTTTGCAGAAGATGGTGCTACTGATGATACTGAAGCAGGAGAGGGAGGAGTACCAGACTCTCACATTGTTCCCACCATGTCATCCCCTGTCTATCCGGGTGCTACTGCCACTCCCACTCCCTTTTCACACAACTTCAACTCGATCACTGAAAACCCATCTCAGCATCATCATCGTCACCACCATGGAGATTTAGAACCTGGGGTATTACCTGGAATCCAGGAGGTTGACAACCCAGTAGAGGAATTCAGGAGCAGTCGACCAGACTCTGGACCATTGGCACCATACTTATCATCAAGCTTTGGTGGTGGCGGGTATTCCCTCCCTTCTAGCCCGGTGTTGTATGGTAGCATCATGCCAACACCCACCTTGGTAGGTACCTTTCAGTAAGCCCCTGGATCCCCCCTGATCTAGGAATTTACCTTTCAGTAGAATTCTCTGCTTCTTTTGTTTTAAAAACTTTTTTATTTCAAACGCTGAAAACAGTTATCCATTTTTATAATCAATTTAATCACACAAATTTTATTATTTGACTATATTAAGCATTTTTACTACTGAAAGAAATTTTGATCATTTTCTTAAAGAAATAAAGTACCGTAAAATTGTGCTATTTGAAGCTATATTTAGTAATAAGGTAGAACTTAGGAGTTACATTATTGGTGTTGTGGCAGGAACCTGAGAGACCAACAATTCACTTTGGTATTGGGAGTCCTACTCCTGAAATTACCAGGGTATATGAAGGTCTGGAGGTAACTCCAACACCTGTTTTTCCCACTGATGTGGAACCTACTACATATCCAAGTCCTAGCAGCGCAGGTAGCCCCAGTTACAGTCCAAGTTCTGGCACTGGCAATATGGATCAATCTTCAACTCATGTGAGTTCTTGCTTGTAATGTTTGGGTTTGATGGGCCTTTCCCACATATTTCTGCCTTCGCATTTTCTACCAAGCAAAGGGGGAAAGCATGTCTGGGGATTGGGGGGAATGCAGGGTTGGAAATGCTTGTTCATCATGGAATCATTCATTAAAGCTATCAATTAAAATTAAGTCACAGAAGTGCATGTCGCTATGTCATATATGTGACACTGTATCTGTTCTCTGATGTTTTTTCACAATGCTACAGGTAACTGAACCAATGATAGATGGCACTTCTGGAAGCAGCACAAGTAGTAGCCCAGCAAGTGGTACTGATGTTTCAATTGAGGGTGTGGAGACACGGGAGTCTACTGAAAAGCCTGTTACCATTGTAGATGTTTCTGACTTCTATGACCCGACAAACATCACATCAACTAGTCACCCATCAACTGTACCATCTACTGCTGGAACCACACCTCCAACTACAACTCCTGCTCCTGTAACTACCACAACCACACCTCCTACTACTACTACAGAAATTATAGAAATCGATCAAAAGAATTTCCCTCCAACTGTCAATATGAGGCTTCGTAAACAACCTGTGACAGCAGGAAAGATTGTGAAGTAAGCATAATGTGCTAGGAAACTTTGTGAGCTTTACGAACAACTGCAGCTGATGTCATCAATGATCTCTTTCCAACAGGTATGTGGTTCCTGATGAGACTTTTAAGGACTTGGAGGAAGGAAGCACTAGAAATCTCAGACTGACTCTGAAAACTAAAGATGGTAATGATTTAGATCAAACCTCTTGGATCCAATTTAATTCCGCAAGGAGAGAAATACTTTTATTGTAAGTTTAATGATTAATACTTTAGTTTAAAATTTTATTTTTCTGTAGCAGTCTATTTTATTATATTTTTTAAGAGTATTTTTTTAAAAAAAATTTAATTGTGCACTTTAATCTTTTTGTTCTTGCAGACCTCTAGAAGAACATGTGTCAAGGTGGTTCTTCTCACTTGAGGCCACTGACAAAGAGGGTGCATCAGTTTCTGATAAACTTGAAGTTGTTGTCCAGCACCACCAGCATCGTAGAGCTGTTAACCATGAAATAACGCTTGTTATGGAGCCAACAGCTTTAATTCGTCAAGAAAAAGTTCTTAATTGGGAAGTTGTACTTGTCGAAACCTTAGCTCGCCTCTTTGGTGATCCTGACACTTCACAGATCACTGTCCGCCACTTGGATGTTGCCCAGCTGTCTACAAATGGCTCTGTTTCGTTAACTTACACAAATGATTCATTACCACGAGCCACATGCCCTCATGAGGGGATACAAAATATGTTGAAGGTACAGTGTTAGTTGTTTGAAATTAAGATTTTCATCTTCCACAATATAAAGTAATAAGGGTTTTTCCCCCCACCCAGGTGTTGAGAAGGAATGAAGATGGGGATCCAAGTCAAGCTTTGTTCCATGCTCTCACAGTACATGCTAAGCACTTAAACATTAGAAAAGTTTTATATAAGGGTCTGGCAAATTGTGAAGAGCCAACAAAGCCTGAGGTGCAGCCAGGATCTCCAATCTCTAACTATCCCCCAGTTCCTCGTAATCAAGTAGACCATATAAATGCAACAGTTGGAATGCTGCTCAGCTACAAAGTTCCAGAAGTATGCAAACATTTACAAATTTAAATTACTTATTTTTATCCAACTCTTTCTATTAAAAAAATTACACAATTTATTTCTGTTTAGGACTCCTTTTATGATCCTGAGGATGGTGATACACGAGCTATGAAACTGTCACTTTTAACTATGGATCACTCTCTTATCCCTCCTGACAACTGGTTACAGTTTGACATCAAAAATCAGGAATTTTATGGTGTACCAATGCCCTCCGATGAGGGCTCAAAAGAATACCAGCTTGTAAGTTCCACTTGTTTTTTTGTTGTTGTTTTTTGTAAAATCTGTTGTTTATGTTCTATTTTGTTATTACATTATTAATACTATCAAAGTCAAGTTCAGTATTTTTTTTTTTTTTTTTTTTTGTAGTAACATTTTTGTTGAATCAATAGTTACTTTTGTGTTTTTGTTGCCGTCTAGGTTTGTGAGGACCGAGGTGGTCTTCGTGCACATGATGGTTTGGTGGTTGTAGTTCATCGAGCTAAAGTAGTGCCCTATAGTGTTGAGTTCAGTATAACAATAAATCCACACTATGAGACATTTATTCGCAATACACCACAAAAGCGCAAGTTTGTCGAAAAACTACGAGAACTTTTTGGTGATCCTGATACTTCCAATATTGTTATTGGAAGAATTTCAAAGGTAAGCATAGTCTTACAGGTATTTCCATGTAAAAATTCCCTATTGAGAGGTTCTGAACTGTTACCTGTTCATGGATCATGTACATGTTGAATGTGGTGTTCAGGTTTTTTCCTTTAAAAGAACAACAACTTATTACACTGTTGAACATTTACTTTCAGTTTTTACATGAAAGTCCCCTAATTGGTGAAGTGAGCAAACACCCAAACCAAGATTTTCCAAGCCTTAATATAAAGGTGATCTAATTGTGGCGTCACTGTTTGTCTGTCTTGTTTGCGCATACGTAATGCTGTCTAAGCTATATTCCTTCATTATTGAATGGAAATTTATATGCATACTTCGCTATGTGGCCTCCATGTTTTTGTACAGTAGCCTACCACCAACCAACTCTCAGTGCACATACCTAACCCTGCATTCCTAACCCTACTTGTTGTGCATACCTGTCTTTGTTGGGTACTAAGTCCAACAGTTTCCAGAACTAAAGAAAATGTTAGATGCAATCTATGGAGTCAAATTTTTTACATGTCTTGTTTTTAAATCAAATTGTGATAATGTGTTATAGTTAATGTTCTCAAATTTGTTTTTTTCTTCTTTTATTTAGGGCTCAACTGTGATAACATGGTACAACAGTACACTGCCAACAACTAGGTGCCCTCATGATGAGATCAGTACCTTAAGAAGAGTGTTAGTAAACGACGATAATCAAATGTCTTCCCGTTTAATCTCGGTCATGGGACCAGAATTCACAGTTTTGGCTGTAGGACTGTATCCTACAGCTGTGTGTCAAGGTGAATTGACACCACTTCATCCTACGTATCCTCCACCTCCACCTGTTGATGAAGTTCCACCAATGGGATCTTCAGAGGAATACTTGGTAATTTTTTGATCTTTATTACCATTATTATCAGAAAACATTTTTTTGTGACTTATTTATAATACTGTTCTTTTTTTCCCTCTTAAGATAACATTTGTAGTGCCAGCAGTCATTATTTGCACTATGCTTCTACTAGCTGGTATTGTGGCTTGTGTTCTCTACCGTCGCCGACGCACTGGTAAAATGAGTGTAGGTGATGAAGATGAGCGTCAATCATTTCGAAACAAAGGCATCCCTGTAATTTTCCAGGTAATTTCATGAAACTGTACACATTTGGTATGCAAATCAGCATCCACTGTAATTGAATTTTAACTAAATTTTCTGATGTTTACTTAATTTAGGATGAACTTGAAGAGCAGACTGAGCCAATCAACAAAAGTCCAGTTATAATGAAGGAGGAGAAACCACCACTCCCTCCTCCTGAATACCAGCGTCATAATCCTTCTCCGCCCCCAACTCAAGCTCTTTTGTCAGATACAGAGGATGCAGAGCCTTATCAGCCACCACCTCCCTTCACAACTAGCCGTGACACTGCAAGGCACACTCGGCACAAATCTACCCCCACATACAGGAAACCACCTCCATATGTGCCACCCTAACAATCAGTGTCCCCGTTCGACTCGGAAGACGAAAATAAGCAGTTGTCTAATATGATGACAATGACTGCTCCTGCACCAATCTATTTTCGTTTCCCCGAGTGAAGCGTGGACCTCAGACATATCAATTAGCGAGCTCTGCCGCTTACTTGTGTTCAAAATGAGCTAAATCTCACTTGGAAGCTCCCAAGAGACTTTTTTTCTCTCATCTTTAGCGCAACTTTTCAATTGTGCAAACTGGTATTCTCTGGCCTAGGCATGCAGATAAGGATTGGACTTTTAATCCAAAGACTTAATGTCCTTGATCTGTTCAAGCCTCTTAGACCAAACAGACTGCAAGTAAATGCCATGAATACCCATTCCAACCCGACTGAAAATCCAAGATTTTTAAGAAGATCGAGTTTGCAGAATGTTTTAGATGTGCATTTTTATCAGTAGAATTTTCATTTTGAAAAATGACTGTGTGTTTGAAATAGTGTAGTGTGTAAGAGTGCTACTGAAACAGTTGGAACCAAGCCTATTTTTAATTAATGTTACTCCAATCTTTTGTACCAATTGGTCCCAAATTTTTCAGTGCCTCTGATGTGTATGTCTTGTCATATATGAAGTGAAAATGATTTATTTATTCTATACATTCTAAGTGAATTGTATGAACTTTGTTTCCATGTCCAAGGCCATGAATTGTTTTGTTACCTGTAAATGACTCTGTCAAGCTAAATATGTGACACATTCTTTAAATGTTTACATTGTTTTGTTCTTTGTCTTAATTTTTTTTATTGAAGTACTGTGATGGGTGTCTTTTAAGGACTGAAAATTTACTTATTCTCCACCTCATGATTATGATTTGTTTTTTCTTTTGATTCATGTCTTCTGAAAGGAATAGGCATGGGCGAGAAAATTTTACATTGCCCAGTTGAAGGCTTTGTTATATCTACACTTTGGCCTGAAGATATTCCATAGACAGAGTTCAGTTTCTTCCTACAAAACAAGGGTCAAACCCCTTTCTGAATTTCATCATTCAGTTTCTTACTGTGATTCTTTTAGTCTCCACTGTAACTGTACCGAATCCTGTTGGGGCACATACCTTAGAAATGGGAAATGTTGGTTTATACCAACTGAACATATCTACTGCCCAAAGTGAAACAAGACTAATCGTCAACATAAGCTCAAATCAATCACTTTTCTTGGAGCTTGCCTATTGTTTCCAACATATGTGCCTGCATATCTATTGTTTGATAATTCTGACTGTGTACTCAAGGTATTTTTTATTACATAACTATGATAGACTAATCAAATTATGTACACTTCTTTGACGTAATTGCTTAATTGATAGTCGGAACATATAATCAACAAGTAGAGGTTTGCTTTTAGGTAGGAAGTCTTATGTATATGAAATATGCTGTTAAGTAGGTACTTAATCTCAAATTGTCAGTCAATTCATTTTTATACAATATTCATAGATGAACTCCTTTCCATCACAGATGACAGATTTGTAATAATTATTCCCATGGAATTCACCATACACATTATCAATTTATCATTTGGTGCCTCACCAAGTTCCTCTAAAACAATTATGACTGAAGTCGATAATGTAAAAGTATTCTTTTTGTACCGAATAGTGTGAGCAATGCTACCCAATTTGCTGTAGAATCCATTGATCACAATCGTTTTTAATATTTTCACTGTACTGAGAGAACAATCAAAGTGCAGTGGCCATTATCTGGATTAATTTATTTACCCTAAAATCAATTTACGTCTGCTTGGCGTACGGAAGACAAATGAGAGTGGGTGCCAATGCAAAGAGCTACCCAGTGAGAAATGAATTTTAAGCGATATCGAATCGATCCCAGAACGATATCGACCCAGAACTGATTCAAAAATGGGCCCGAAATCGACACTTTTCTGATGTCCGATATCGTTCTGGTGTCAATTTGATATCCGCATATCTCACTGGGTAGCATCAGACTACTTCCAGGCACCCGCCCGGTGCAAAGCTAAGACAAAATTCTTGGATTGGAATCGTATTCTAAGAGTACCTCAGATTTCTAGAGGAAGCATAAGGAGATCCTACACTAACTGGATTCAAGTGTGTTGAAATATTTAACTGATAATTGAACACAAGATATGAACCCACAAAACTTCTACCTCTCACATTTAGTTCAAATTTTAACAGGTACTGGAATTTCTAGTACCCGACAAAATCAACCAGAGCAGTTTCCCACCAGTTTCTTCAATTTCCTGAACAATGACCAACGTCCTCCCATTTCCCATGACTTGCATCAACCCTAGTTAAATGGAATAAAAACAGATCGTTTGTTTTTTTAAAGTTTTATTGAAACAAAGCCTCACCTGGAAAGAAAGAAACACTACAATGAAAAATAGCAAATAAATATTTTCAAGCAGACTGTTCCAGGATAGACTGCAACACATCAGTTGAAAAACAAAAATACTACGTGTGGAAGGATAATCCATGCACCACGGAGAGATAATGTGATTGTTTTATTGAGGTTGTCTCCTCAATGGCTAATTGGCCCACACAACCAAGGTAAGGTATAACGAATATTTAATACGGCAATTTAGGAGAAGGTTGTGTGGGTGGATGGGATGCCAACCCCTACCAAAGAAGATACAAGTTCTGTAAGAAGGCAAGCTTGTCCCACACAGGACACTCACCTGGCCAATCTCACCCCAATCAAGTGCAAAAGCTGGCAAATTAAATTTAGAAAGTAGTACTGATCAGAATTAAACTGACACAAAACTGAGAACTTTAGCATTTGATCGAAGGCAGATAAGCATTACCCAATTACAGAACCTGATCTTTAATACACTTACTATGGACATCTATTCCTCAGGAACTTCGATTCCTCCATCGTTGATCTCGTCAATGACATCATGGGGAGCCTTGCCGTCGATGGTGCATCCAACAGACTAAAAGAAAAACAAAAAAAATTGTTAGCATCTAGATTTAAAAATCTTCAGTTCTAACAAAAAAAAAAAGGACACAAAACAACTCATGCAACTATGAGTTTCTTGTTCCCACACCTGCCTCAGTTGGTAGTGCATGTAAAACGTAATAATCATGACTTCATTAGCCAGTGTTAAATGTCATCATAGGCAACAGAATAGCTAACTAATCAGCAAGATGCTATAGCCCCCTTGGTGTTGGAAAGTGAATAGGGTAGCTGCCTTGGTTCCAGGAATGTTCCATTCTTTAAAGGTTCAACCAATTTGTGCAATACATACCTGGCATGTGCCAAGGATTTCTTTGACTGTTCCCTCCAGCTTTCTTGACATGGAACGTGGCCTCATGGTCTTAGCAATGGTAATAACATCTTCAAAGGTAATGTTGCCACTGTGCTTGACTGTAAGGAATAATGAAAGGTAAGTAAATGAATTTTATAAGGATTTCAAGCACTTTTAGAAAAATCTAGTAAAACTTACCGTTCTTGACCTTCTTTCTGTCACGTGGGGGCTCTTTCAGAGCCTTAATTACTAACGAAGCGGCTGAGGGCACCACAGAGATCGCAGCCTGTCTGTTCTGGATGGTGAGGCATACTGTGATTTTCAGACCCTTCCAGTCAGAGGTAGCCTTGGCAATGTCGTCACCAACTTTCTTGGGGGACTGAGGGGGGAAAAATAAAACAATCGTTTATAATGTTTAACTCATTTTTTAAGAGAAAGACATGTTCCAATAATGAATCCCAAGATATGTAATAAGAACATATCCTGAGAAAAATACTGGATTAATTTTGCCTCCCATAATTATAGACTGCACGAAAAATCCTAGTCCAGCCAAACTCAACAGGGAGGCAATGCAAGTAGAATAGCGAGAGGAACTCACCAGACCAAGGGGACCAATCTTGGGGGCAAGAGATGATGTGGCACCAACTTCACCTCCAACGCACCTCAGGTAAACTGTAACAAGAACCACAACATTAGATTTCAATCTTAAGTTTCCACCAAATTCGAGTGATTTACATCATTTAGATGACGAAGCTAATGACGCCACAGCCTCAGTTGGTAGTGCATGTTAACATAAATAATCACGACTTCATAAGCCAGTGTTTTATGTCATCATAGGCCAGGAAATACTTTGACTAGCGTGCAATAAACACGAGTAGCAAGAGGAAGTAGAGACCCCAATCATGTCAGCACCCACAGCTGCCTCAGTTGGTAGTGCATGTAAAACGTAATTAATCATGACTTCATAAGCCAGTGTTCGGTGTCATCATAGGCAAGACTGTGGGAAACTACATTGGAGTACCCAGCGTGTTATCGGCTTCGAGCGAGACGCCGGTCGGAGGTTAGGAATTACTAAATTTCCGCAATGCGTTAGAACATAACTTCTACAACTCTCTCAGACATGAAATAGAAAACCGCGCCGAAATGATAATATGGTGAGGGACACGACTGGCTACTTCAATAATTGATTCAACGTATAATACCCATGCGTCGAACTGATACCGCGCTGAGACAGAAGGCAGCCGCGAAAAATATTTATTACAAAAATTTCCGTAATTGTGACCGACTTACC
Organism: Frankliniella occidentalis; assembly: GCF_000697945.3. Taxonomy (NCBI): domain Eukaryota; kingdom Metazoa; phylum Arthropoda; class Insecta; order Thysanoptera; family Thripidae; genus Frankliniella; species Frankliniella occidentalis. Next base: position 657,619 of record NW_026267253.1, on the reverse strand, counting down.
CTGCTTAACTTCATTAGGATCAAACTTGGGAGGCATGATGAATTAGTTAAAAGTGTTTTCCAAGGAAAAGACTTGTGGCTGCTGGCGATGCCAAGCGATTCTTCGGCCGAAAAGAAATGGCCACGACTTCACCACACTCCCTGAAGGAAAGAAGGGTTCAACTCAAAAGGATCCGGAAACCGCCACACTACATATACATAGAAGAGACGAACAGCCGGGCGGAGATGGGGTCGGACAACTGACGAACGGATAGAAAATCTCATAGCCAAACGATTTGTTTGGATGGAACAAAAAGAAAAAGTAAAAATCAAAAAAGTAAACAATCAACCGAAAAGCGCGCCGCGAAAACGAAAGGTGTTGACAACAAATACAATTTGCATTTCTATTGTGAATTCTTCAAACTGGAATGTATTCTTTGAAGATGGAGAAACTTGATTTTGACTTCTAGTTTGCAATGTAAGTCTCTTTATACTCCTGGTCCTATGAATTATCCGATCTTGTCGATATTTGTTTTGTTTGTCACCGAGCGAGAAGAGAGTAAACTTAAACTTCTCTACCGGGTGCAGCTTGCTTGTTGATGGTGTAGGCACAAACGCCGATAATTATATTTCTAATTTAGTAGGAAGGTATGTCTTGACAGTTCCTAACATTTCCACATGTTTTCAAATTTCTCAGATCTTTCGTTTATTGGGAATGGTTTCTTGATAGCATTTAGCCCACGTTAGGTTCTACAAGGGACGTGGAACTCGACTTTGGAGGTTATGATTACTTTGTTTTGATTACTGAAGAACTTTGACCGCTGACTTTCTTCCAGTATCTCTCTCTTTCTCTTGTCCGATAAGAATCGGGCTAATTTTCCTTGCTGGGTTTTTGTGTCATGTTTAGTTTAGCAGAACACTTGTATCTGCCTTGGTGGTATATCAAAGTCCCTCTTTTCATTCCACTTCTAAAATACGTATATTAACAATTTAAATATAATATGTTACATTAGCGTTTCGTTTCAAGGATATTTCAAACTTAGGCCTTATTGTGTTGTACCAATTTATTTACTTGTCACAGATGCAATGGATGAATGGTGGGATCGTGCAGACATGGAATGTGGAATACCTTACTACATAAAGTAAGTCATCTTTTGGGATCTTTCCTAGTTGTTGCCTCAATTTCTATTTCTCATAATCCAAATGTATTGTGAACAATTCCAGTCACCGAGAGAGGAAGACACAATGGGATCACCCACGGTACAATGAAGTGATTAATTTGCTTCGGGAATGTAATGTCATAAAATATGCAGCTTACCGCACAGCAGCCAAACTATGTGTGCTACAAAGAACACTGCACAGTCAGTAACATTCTTCCCTCAATCCAGTGGTATAGATAAAATTCATAAAAATTAAAAAAATACATTCTCTTTTCTCAGTGGAGCAGGTCAGAATGGGACTTGTGGTGGGCGTACTTGACCAACACCGTCTTCGCTCTCCTGAAAATGGTGTTATTTTGGAAGTCCCAGAACTTGAAGCTGTGCTAGCTGATATGTTTTTTGCTTCTCGTAGAGAGAACATGTCAGATGACGACGTAGATCTCAACTCTGAGCTTTTACTAAACTTTCTTCTCAATGCCTATGATGAGTAAGTTATAAAATAAATCAGTCATTCAATAATGTAAATGCAATCTATTCACCTCGCATATTTGCATTTATTTCAGTAAAAGAAAAACTGGTTTGACTGTTTTGCAAGCGAAAGTGGCTTTGATTGTGTTATCAAATGGGCGACTTCAAGACAAACATCAGTACTTATTCCATCAAGTGGCAGATCACAACAACTGCATTTCACGACGCAAGTTAGAAGCTCTACTGCATGCCCTTGCAATGATTGCGGAATACCTCTCTGAAGGGCAATCCTTTGGTCCAACATTAGTTCCAGCCACTGTAGATAGTTGTTTTCAGTTGGTAAGCTCTCCTACTTTTCTGATGTTTACTACCTTATCTAATCTAATCTATTACAAATATCAATAGTAAATTTTGGGTCTTAGTCTCAAGGTACTCTGGGTGTAACAGAAGATGGTTACATGAGTTGGCTTCTTCATGAGCCTCAACTACTTGTCTGGTTGTCTACATTTTATCGAATGCGTTCAGCTGAACTAGGTACGTAAATTTCTAAATTAAAGAATAATTCTGTCTTGATTTTATATTTAGTATATGGGCTTCAGTATTTTTGCTTAGGCTTATTTGTGTTGTACATGTTGAAGGCTATTCAGTTTGATTGTTTTTTTATATCTGTGTCTTGCTTTTTTTTTACATTTGATTAGTTTGGCACAATGTTAAATGTGCTGTTTGCAAAGCACAGCCAGTACGTGGGTTGCGTTATCGTTGCTTACGTTGCATGGGCTATGAGCAGTGTCAAACTTGCTTCCTCACCGGCAAAGTCAATCGTAAACATAAGCTTTCACATCCTATGCAAGAATATGTTGGTCAGGTAAGCCATTTACTGTTGCTGCCAGCTTGCTGATTATGTACTTTAATATCAACTTCCTCAAGTTGTCAGTTTTAATACGTTGAAGTAATATCAACAATATCTATCTACTCAGACATCATCTATGGAAGCTACCAGAGCCTTCTTAAAGGTGCTCAAAAATAAAGTATGCCGCTCCTCTTCTAAGATTCAATATCTTCCTGTTTTGCCACAAGATTCAGCTATACCAATGACATCGATAACTCGAAGGTATGTCTGTCAATGGTTTCTTGATGATAGACTCCTTGTATTGGGGGAGGTGTGTCATGGTTGGGTTATCAATTGTCTGCTGATCGTTTTAGGAAGGATGAACGGGGAGCTGCTGCTGGATCTTGTGGTGATGTTACTCGTCTTCTGGATGGTCTGGAAACAACCTCTCGCACTGTCTTATATGGTTCCACATTAGACCTTCATCCTGGGAAAGAACTACAGAGCATTATTGCTCAATTGGAACAGCTCTGTGCTGCTGATGAAACTGCTTCCAGCAATACTCCGATTGCAACAAGAAGGGAGGTAGAAGCTCAGGTACAACGACTTAAAATGCTGAAGGTATGTCACACGAAATGTTATTACTTCCGTTCAATTCATAATCTGTATGGTATGGATTAACAATGGCATCATTCTCAATTTCGAATTTCTTGTACTACAGCGGTTTCTTACTCTTCGGGTTCGGCCACAAGTACCACACCGCACTCTGGAACGATTAGAGAGCACTCCTTTAGTTTATGCCGGTCAACGCAACCGAAAACCCAGTGCTGATCATTTCAGTGAATTGAGCCCCATACCCATGGAAAAAAATTCTTCATATGTACCTCCAAGTAATTCTTGATACTTATTCTGAAAAACTGCAGCATGCAAGTCCCATTATTTCCTCTAATTTATTGAATTTCTTTGAAGGAGATTTACAAGTTGAGGTACCTGGTCCAAGAGAATTTGGGGAAGGTGCAGAAGCAAGTGCCGATGATTCTTCCTCTCTACCAAGTTTGACAGAAAGGCATCCCGGAGACATTAGTACATGGCTGGGTGATCATCAGTCTTTCTCAGTTCCTAAGAAAGAAGACTTTCCCAGCGTCTGGCTACACAGTATGTTCAATAAGCTATTCCACTTTATTTTCTGATGATTGCTGTCTTGTTTATATTCAACTTCATCATTATTATTAATCATCTCTTTTTCTAGATCCAATACTGGACAGAGGTTTTCCAAATAATGTAGATGAACCAAGTCAGTCAGATGCTCAATCTGACGGCCAGTCAGAGTCACTCTCTGATGTACAAAGGGATCGTAGACTGGAGGAGCTTCATAAAGACTTGGATACTATCCTTGACCGTTTGCAGAATATGCTTGCTTCTAATTTTGCAGAAGGTTAGTTTGAAAATTAATACTGTCGTTTGATAATTTTTTATGTTGCTATGTGTTTTGGGTCAAGTTTGATTCCAGCACTTAATTTTAAACTCTCCTTCTTTATAGACCCTGTACACAAGCAAGACAATGAAAAATTGCAACAAGATGCAATTGAAATTGAAGACCTGTTGTCAGGTCTCATTGAAGGTGTTGAAAATCATCATCCCCCACGCAGTAATTGTCTTGGTACTGATGAAATTCCTCAACATATTAATGATAGTGCATCAATATTAGCTGGCACCTAAATATGTGTCTGTTTTTTTGTGTCATCCTTGATAACTTGGAATTTTATATTTCTTGTGCTCTCTAATAATACAAATTCCGCATTGTACTCTTTAACTTTACCTAGGTTAGATCTGAGTAGCTTAAGACTGGAACAGTAGTTAACTCTTGTCTACTCTCACTTGATTGCTTATTGATGACTCAGTCTCATCAATACCAAAGACTGGGTAGAAAGGGTTACCAATACCTATTTTCTGCTCGTCCTGATCAGTATTTTACTTACTTGTTTATTATTATATCAATTGTATCACCAATGCATTCTTTATGTGCTGGGGTTATGATTTCTGGACACTGGATTGTTTTAACAATGGTGCTTCACATTTATTACCATACATTTTGTATGTCAACCTCATCATCATCTAATGTCTTTACATTTCTCTTTTTATTAATTATCATATTCGATTATCTGTTCGGAATATTTAATATTTCAAAAAGACTGTTAGATAATCTACTTTTCTTTATCTTTTTTGTTATGATGCTAATCAGGCGCGGATTAAGGGAGGGGGGGGGGGGGTGATCGCCCCCTCTGTCGTCTCTAGCTAGAGAGCTGCCTGAAAGGTTGACAATTTGCGCCTCAAAACCCCTGTATGTAGGCAACCGACAGTGCATCGCTCCCCCTGTCAGCCGGACCTTAATGCGCCCCTGATGCTAATTTTAAGTGTCAGCTTGTTTTGTTTCTTTATGTAAGTGTCTTATGATTGTCTTTCTATTGAAAGATGGTGCAGTGTTAATTTTTAAGACCATTGTGCCTTATTGTGCTTTGTTTCTGTTTATATTTATATTATTTTTAATGAACCAGAGGTATTTTTTTTTCTTAAAATTTGTTTTAATATTGAAATTTTTTACAAGGTTTTTTGGTGAGGTATAGGTGGATAAGCATTTTTGTGCATGCTTCCTAATGATGACTTGTACGTGAAGTACCTGCTAAGGATCCTATGACATGAAATAATTCCGTCCAATTTTGCATTGATACAGTGTTACTTTATTCAATTGATGCAATGGCAAGATGAATTGTTTTAGAGAATACTCGTACGTCTTATTAATGGTTTTGTCTGCATGTCTCTCGCGGATTTAAGTAACCAAGATTAATTAGTTATGTGAATGGTTTGAAAGTACTTTTAACAGTTGTAGTTCATTAATCTATTAATCAACCAAACCAACCATTTACAATACCAGATTGTGGTTGATGCCTGATAAGTGAAGATACTCTAACAGTCTTATGTACACTTGTTTTGGCAATTGCTGTGCAAGCCTTGTAATTTAGTTGAGGATGATTAAGCACTTTGTTTAACATTCATAGCTATATAATCATTTTATAAACCTATATCTATAGTTCATAAATATATTTATATTTATAAACAACATGATAAGTTACAACTTACATTAATCTGCAATCCTTCATCAGACTGCTTTTCTTCTTGGTTCATGAAACTGAAAAGAATTGCTGCTTTTCATTCAATCACATATATTTGGATTATTCAGAATTTGTGGGCAAGCAGTTTTGAAAGCCAACTACTGTCTATTTGATTGATTGGTAATGCGGCTATAGAGTTATAGAAAACATGTGCTTCCAAATTAAGGCAAGACCAAGAAATTGTAAAATTGAGCAGTTAACATAACTCTTTCCGGTCCATAGAGAATGTGTTGACTGATATCTTGACCTCTTACATTATGAACAGTCAAGAAGTTTTGAAATCAGCATCTCACATCTCAGATAGCTTTACTAGTCGGCTCTGCCAAAGCTTCCTGTAAATGTGCAGTTCAAAGTTCATGAAACACTCTCAAGCAACTGGAAAGTAATGAAATACAATATTGAATATTAATAATATTCTTTGGATTTAATTGCTAGCTACTGGTACCACTTTCTCAAACACAAATCAACATCTCATGGTTTTAAAAAGTTCTCTCTAATGTAAACTGTTAATAGTAGAGCATAAAAGCAACCAGAAAATGACATGCCCGATCTCTTTGTTAAGGAGTTAGAGAATTCATTGTGAGATGTTTCTCATTCTCTTCATACTGCTATTGAGTCAGTTTGTGTTTCAAGGGGTACCTACCAGTACTTTACTTGCCCATGTCTTTTTGAAGGCCCATTTTAGAAGTATCAAACATGCTAGTAAAGAAGTTCATGGACAAAACATATTCTTACATGTAGGTACATCTTTTGAGCCTTATGTGACTGTCAGTTTTTCACAATTTGTGAACAAAGCGCTTATTAACTTATTCTTCTAAATTTTAATTACAAAAACTCAAAATTCTTAAGCCACTAGCCTCAAAACTTTGGCTGGACTACTGAACATAATCTCTTTACCTTTCCTGGTCAACTTGTAACCCGTTCATTCCCTCTTCTCTCCTACATCAGCATACATTGGACTAGTTGAAAAGCACTTTTATTTAATCATATATTTATATAAATATTTATATCTGCACATAAATTGTCATCATTTTGACAAGAACAGCAACAGCTGTTAGTTACCATTGAATTTGTTGTTTAAATTACATAATTCTAAACTTGACCTCCATACATAAATTAATTAAAAGTTCCTCACTTGTTTATGAAAGACAGAACCAGCTGCAACAATTCTTTATTGGTACATTTTAAAAGCAAAAGTGTTGTGGAGAGGATAATTGCATCCGACTCATTCAGTCCATTCTCACTAATCTACATCCTCCCCACAACATTTTTGGTCAAATTAGCATTAAGGTCAATGAGGTCAATGCAATTACAAATTTCGTATCAAATTTACAAAGTTTTCAAAACAAAAACTAGAAAACAAATACAGTAGCGGAGAGTTTCATTGCCCAGCAGACTGAACACAATCTACTGCCCGCAAACATCTTCCTATGTGGGAAGAAAAATAATAAATAACGATTCACAGCGAGAGGTTCGGAAGCGTCGCACGCACAAGTACGAGACAGCCCCTGGTACGGGGTGCGGGGCGGAGCGGCGAGCGCTGCTCAGTTCCTCTTGGACGAGTTGATGAGGTACTTGCAGCAGTGCGTGAGCAGGTGCTTCTCGCCGTTGGTCTCGCCGTGCAGGCCGTGGCCGTGCGACCGGTCCGAGGCCAGCTCCCTCGTGTAGATGTCGAGGCCGTACTGCCCCTCCTCTGGGAAGCTGATGATGAACGTGACGATGTCGTCGTCGGTCACGGCGTGCGACACGAACTTGGACAGCCGCTTCTCCTCCACGCCGTTCTTGTGCAGCGTGGCCATGAAGTCGGTAAGCGGTCTCGACATGCGGAACTGCAGCTCCAGCTCGCGGCCGGCGAACACCAGCGCGTCCTGGGGACAGAACACGGCGAGGCGTCAGCAGCAGCAGCACAAGGCGCTCGACTCAAGAGAGCCTAACAGCGCTTACCTGGTGGGTGATGGGGATGAGCCCGAACAGCCTAGTGGCCTTGGTGGGGCCCCACTCGCCCGAAGCGCAGTCCGGCAGCGGCACCATCACGGTCTGCAGCTCCTCGCAGGCAATCTTGAACTTGCACACCGACTTGAACTTCATGGGCTCCCCGGTGAGGTACTCCTTGGGCGTGACCGCGTTGGCGAAGATGTCGAGGAGGAATGCGCCGCTGCACGGCGCGTGCACTCGGAAGGCCACGATGTTGCCGACGACCGACTGGGAATGCGGGTATGGAGCAGAAGAGTGCATCGGTTAGGAGTGGCGCCGGGACAGCGGGTCCTGCCGGTGCGCGCGGCGCGCGCGCGCGAGTGTGCAAGTGTGTGTGGTTGGAGGGGGGGGGGGGGCCTCACCTGCATGACGAATCTCTTGAGGGACACGCCGTCGAACATGTCGCCGTCACTGTCGTAGAACTTGAGATTGTAGTGGAAGATGAGGCTGGACTGCATATTTGCCGGCATGGCTATCCTCACCGTGGCAGCTCCTGCGACAGGCCACATCGTCACGCACTCTGCACCCCCTCGGAGCCTAGTGTAAGTCGTTGTCAGCACTCACCTGTGGCGTCCGTGTACATGACGGCCTTGGTGTGGGCGTCGGGGAAGTACAGGCCGTATCGAAAGAAGAGCGACCGGACGAAGGGCAGCTCCTCGAAGTCGTGCAGGGTGATGGGGGTCTTGAGGAGCTGCCACTCGGACTGCAGCGGGAAGAACTCGTAGATGAACTCTCGCGGGTCCGTGAGGAAGTAGTGGTCGTCGTACTCGTATCTGCGGGACGAGAACGAGGAGAGGAGTTCGAGGTGCGTAGTGCTGGCGGCGGAGGGTCTACGCCCTTCCGAGGCCCGGAGACTTACCTTAGGCTGTCGGACTTGCCCTTGGCTCCGGCCTTTGGCACCTCCTTGGCGTTGACCAGGTGCCTCGCCCCCCAGTTACACTGCACGAATCGCCACGCCCCCGCCACGTACACAGCGTTCCACGAGTTGCGGAAGCGCGAGTCTTCGAAGCGCACGCCGGGCTGGTAGCCCGCCGACTTGGAGTAGCCCTTGATGACCACGCAGTGCAGACCGGCGTAGCTGCAAAAGGCGCACGGTTAATCCTCACGCGGAGGAGGGATGGGGGGGGGGGGGGGGGGGGGGGGGGAATGCCAATCCCACGCGAGCTGCTCACCTGCACAGCCGCTTGAAGAGCACGTGGTAGCTCTCCGTGCCGTGCTTGATGCCCCGGAGGAGGCCCATGGGCGTGTCCCCCCGGAGGTTGTCGTCGAACGTCATCGTGTTGAGGTTCTTGACGGTGATCCACCGGAAGATGGTTCTGGAAAGAAACACCGCCAGCGGCAAACAAATTAAGCGTTGGATCCGTTTCAGCCGCGCATAGGAGGAGGAAGGGCGTGACCCCGGAGGAAAGTGAATCGCGCTCAGCCGGGGCGGGACACGGACCGCGTGCTGTTGACACTGTGGGTCGCGCCCGGCCAGGCTCATGAGCCTCATGGGAGAGCGAGACCTCGCCTTCTAGGCCCGCCCGGCTGCATGAATAACACATACCTGGCTTTCTCTATGTCGGATCCGCAACGACCGACCAGTTGTCGCACGAGGTCCGTGAAGGTCTTCTGGTCCTCTTGCGCCACCTATGGCATCCCATGCCGAGAGCGAGAGAGAAAGAGAGCAGCACATTGAGCAGTGAAATAAAATCGACATGGCAGCGGTAGACAACGACGAGGCAGGCAGCCGTACTGACCGATATGGCGATCTGGTCCATGGACGCGAACTCGGCCGGGTCGTGGTAGAGGTGGCACTTGGCGAGGGCGGGCGGCGCGGGCAGCGGCGCCAGGCTCGGGTAGGGCGCCGCCTCCTCCATGGCGCCGTCGCCCTCGTCCAGGTACAGCGACTCGGCGCGCATGTACTCGGAGCGCTTCTCGTTGATGAGCTCGAGCATCTCGCGCGACTGCTTCTCGACGAGCGCCGCCGTGGCGGCCCGCTCGTGCTCCAGCATCTTCCTGGTCAGCGACTCCTTCTTGCGGTCCCGCCGCAGGGTCATGTTCTTCTCCAGGTCGGCGCGCTCCTGCTGCAGCCGGAGCGTCAGCACCTGCTGCTCGTCCGGCCGCTTGCGCTTGGTCTGCAGCTCGCGCTCGAACCGCGTCGTCAGTCGCTCCAGCTCCTGCTCCCACTCGTCCTGCGGGAGGTAGAACACGGCCAGTCTTGCGGTCAGTACTAGAGAATGGTGTTTTAGCAAATTGTACGAATTTTTCGATTAAAAAAAATTAGAGGTATGCAAAGGCCGGGTGGGAGGCTGAGGCGATGCTCGGCCCAGCCTGGCGGGCCGCCAGAGCGCGCAGGACCCGCGCGCCTGGCTTCAGATTGTGATTTCTCCGATTTTTCGTATCTAACAATACAAATCAATGAATCCAGTACACCTTATAGGCTTTCCTCTTCCTATCGGTACTGGAATTTTATCCCGGTAAGTCGGCATTTTGTAGTATTTGCAAAAGAGCGGTTTGAGGTTAGGTCTGCGCCACCGCACGGCTGACTTTGTCAAGTTAATGTGGGAGAACCACTCCACATACCAAAGAAACTCGCATACGTACTGAAAGGCCTCACTTTAACGAAGGTCCATTGTAAGTTTCGACTTGATGTGAAATTTTGATCACTCACACGGACAATTTCTTTAACTACGCAGCGGCCCGAGTTCGGCTCGCTCGCCGGCCGACGCTCGGCCCACCATCTGCTCGGCTGACTTTGTCAAGTTAATGTGGGAGAACCACTTCACCTACCGGGAAAACACGCATACCTATCGAAAGGTCTTACTTTAACGAAGGTCCATTGTAAGTTTCAACTTGATCTCAAATCTTGATAACTCACACGGACGATTTCTTTAACTACGCAACTGTGCAATAACCTCTCTTTTGAAAATACGAAATAATGACGATTTGCTGGGAAGAAATAAGAGTACTGATAGGAAGAGGAGAGCCTATAGGGTGTACTGAATGAATTGGTTTGCATTGTAAAGAACGAAAAATTGGAAAAATCACAATCTGAATCCAGCCGCGGCCGGGCCGGGCCGAGCATCGCCTCAGCCGCTCACCCGGCCGTTGCATACCCCTGAAAAAATTAAACCTCGGAAAATTTCCATGCAAACTACAAAATTCAAATTTGACGTAGTTACTACACCGTCATGTCCTTAGTAGCTTAACTTGAAGGAACTTACCCGGAACTCCTCCTTCATACGCTTGTCCTCCAGATCCCGCGTCTGGGCGAACTTCCGGTAGAGGTCGTCCTCCTCCTTCCGGTGCTTCATCTCCAGCCGCGTCTGCTCATCCTTGTCCTGAAACACATAGACGACATGGAGAGGTGAGTGCTTGTTGTCGGCGGGGTGCTGCGTATGTGCTCGAGCCGGTCGCTAATGGAGCCGCCACTCCTTGTCGTCGTCCCGGACAAAGAACGGCTCGCCATGTCGTCCGCCGCTCACTTCCGCCCCGCGCGCCACCGCGCCGCCGCCTGCACTTCGCTTCGCTTCCCGTCCGGCGGTCCGGCATTGCAGTCCGGTCACCTTGTGTCTGTCGGGGCGGGACGCGGCGGGACGGGTACAAGGCGCCCGCAGGCACACACAGGTACTACACGGTACGGGCGGGCTGAGCCGATACGACCTTCACGCCGCGTGGCGCCGCGTCCCGCCGCGTCCAGCAGCTGCAGAGCTGCGCCACCGGAGCAGCGCTCGGCGCCACGCGGGGTCTCGTCGATAATCCCTTCACGGCTCAGACTGCTTCACTCGGCTGATGGGGTGCGGGTGGGGAGGTCTGTCCGCCCGCCCCTTCGCCAACCCTTTCCCCTGCGCGGAAGACTCTGCGCGGGGGTTGAACCGGTCGTACGCACTACGTTGCACAACCGGAAATGACACATGCGAACCCGGCCGGATGTGGACCGATGGAGAAGAGAGCGAGCGGGGCGCCCGCAGTGCGTGCCGGGGCAGGCTTGCGAGGATGACCTGACCCGACCCAGGCCACGCCGACGTGTCCCAGGGGAGGCCTAGGAGTAGCCTGCAGGCGGCCTGGAGGCGACCTGGAGGCGACCTGGAGTCGACTTGGACTTGGAGGCGGCCTGCAGGAGGCGGCCTGGAGGCGGCCTGGAGGAGGCGGCCTGCAGGAGGCGGCCTGCAGGAGGCGGCCTGCAGGAGGCGGCCTGCAGGAGGCGGCCTGCAGGAGGCGGCCTGCAGGAGGCGGCCTGCAGGAGGCGGCTTGCAGGCGGCGGCCTGCAGGAGGCGGCCTGCAGGAGGCGGCGCGCACTTTCATGCTCCACCGCGTTGCACAACGGCGCAGTGCGATGGCGCAGCAGGAGCGAGCGACCACATTGCACTGACCGCGCTCACCGGCACCGAAGGCGATGGCGCCGTGGAATTTCAGAAAGATGATATTGTAGCGAGGTGGAAGGGAATAAAAAAATGGGAATAAAAAAGAGGGTTTGCAGTGCGCAGTTGATGGGGCGCGAGCGCAATTAGAGACACGGCTGCTCCGCCTGCTCGCCTCGCGCGCGCGCGCGCCCCGCCTAACGCCCCGCGGTGAGCTGGCGCGGTGAGCCTCGCCGCGAACGGATGCCGCCGCTCAGCGCATGACGCGAGTTAGTTGAACGCCCCAATATCACTTCACCGCCGCCCTCGTCCAGCCCGCGAGGCTGCCCTGCCCACCGCGCGCGGCGGCGAGCAGCACGTCGGCGTGTTGCGCGTGCAGAAAGAAAAAAAAAAACACACCGATCAAGAGCAGAATGTATGTGAAAAAAGATATATAGAAAAGGGGCGGAGAGGGGCTCGTGGCCTAGGGAGTCACGACATGGAGCGACAACGTGTCATTACGCGACCCTCTCTCCCTGGCACCCGTCTTTCTCTCTTCCTCGTCGAGAAAAGAGGTGGATCATCGTTGGCGAGCTCTGTCCGTCCCCGCGCGCAGCTCTCTCACTCACTCTCTATTTCGCACGGAGAAGGGCGCACGGCGACGGAGTGCAGCGCATAGCTCGCGACCGCGCGGGGAATGCCGGCGCCGGGGAGTGGCGGGGCGTGGCGGGGCGTGTCTCTATTTACATGCTGTCCTTGTTGCGCGCGGGTGTGCACCTGCTTAGGCAGAGAGTTACGGCCCTTGAGCCTCCGCCGCATGCACTACTGCGCCGTGGCGTGGCGGGGTGGGGCGCGGCGGGGCGCGGCGGGGCGCTGCGGTGCCATCGCGGCCTTGGGGACGAGCAGCACCACGCCGGCGAGGAGCGCCAGCACTAATGGGCCGGCGGCGGCGCGGAGGCACCGCCAGGGACCGCAGGGGACCGCATGCAATATGCAATTTACCCCGGCTCTGGCCGGCGGCGCGCCGACGCCAGTGGGGCAGAGTGGACCGTCTATCGTCTCCACCGGTGACGGCCCCTGGGAGGTAGGCGGGGGCCGGCCCGGCCGACACGCGTGCGCAACAGGACTGCCTACTCTCCAGGCGCCCGGGCCGCCACCGCGTCATGCTGGCCAGGGCCCCTGGGAGGTAGGCGGGGGCCGGCCCGGTGGACACGCGTGCGCAACAGGCCTGCCTACTCTCCAGGCGCCCGGGCCGCTACCGCACCGCACCCTAGCCAGAGCCCCTGGGAGGTAGGCCGGGGCCGGCCCGGAGGACACGCGTGCGCAACAGGCCTGCCTACTCTCCGGGGGCTGAGACCCACTCGACCGCCGCACCCGCACGACGCCGTGGAAGGGGGCGGAGAGGATCCACCGGGCTACTTCTTGCTGCCTCGTTCTCTCTCGTTCTCTTCTCTCTGTTCTCGCGTGTCCTGCTTCCCAACACGGCACTGTTCGTCAACGCGCGCTGCAGCGGAACGGCTGGAGCGGAACGAAACGCAACTTCCATTCCACACCCAGCCACGGGCGCCTTGGGTCGTTCGAACAACGATGACGATACACTAGATAAGGTACTGGCACACAGAAGTACTGCTTTTTATTAAAGTTTTTTTTAGGGCCGAACATGAAACAGTCCTCTTTTTTCTGCAGTGTGCGGAGCGCCTCTTTGCATCACGAGGAGACCGTCACAGATCGCGAGGCGTGGGGTGCGGGGACTCCGCGCGGGACG
>NW_026267253.1:635758-637309 GCF_000697945.3 Frankliniella occidentalis | reverse complement strand
GGGGGGGGAGTGCATACCTCATGGCCTATGGCCTATGAGGCTCTTACCGGCCCCTATGGGGGCATTTGCATACGAGCTGGCCAGACTCACCGGTCGGGTCGCTGTGTAATGATAATGATTGCCAATGAACGGCTGGTGGGTGTCCTGCAGTGTGCCGCAGTGTGCCGCAGTGTGCCGCAGTGTGCTGCAGTGTGCCCGGGCCGACAGGGCGGCACGGGTACTCAAGTGCGCCATAAAGTGCTCTGCGCGAGCCGACGCCCCGGCCGGCCCGCCCCGGCAGCTGAACTCCACCTGCTGCGGCACGCCGCGGCCGGCGACGATCAAGTAGTAATGCCGCCTTCGAAACGGAAGTAAAATTCGAAGTAATGACTTTGGCGGGCGCAAGAGCCGCGTATAACGGGCCCCGGGCCCGGCCGGGCCGGCACCGGCGCGAATGGTCAACACCTCCTCCACCTCGGGTCCGTCGGCGGGGACCTCTGGTCCAGGACCAGGGGCCGCGGGGCGCGGCTTGGCGTGGTGCTATAAACCTCCGCTCCACGCGCGACGAGCTCCACGGCGGCCACTCAGCAGCTGGAGGAGATCAGGCGCAAACTGGGCACGAGAGTGGCCGGCCAGTGCCGGGGCCCATCGGTCGCGAGGTAAACGCGATGCGAAAGTCACACAATGCGAGCAAGCAGGGCCGCCGTGCCCCTCTACGGTTCTTGCTGTTTTCGACGCCTTCCTGGCTATCGCCCTTCACCCGCGAGATCCCCGCACGCACTCCCCCTCGCAAGGCGGCCGGCACCCGCTGGTACCCGCGCGAGCAACCGCCGAGCAGTCATGCTAATCACCTGCATTAGGCACCGATGAAAGCGATAGTAAATCTGGACGCGGATCCCCTTCTTCTACTCGCAGGAGAAATGCAGCAGCAGCAGTCCGGCCTGCCTCGGGGCGGCGCCCCCAGGCGTGCCTCCTGGCGCGCCGCCCTGCTTGAGATCCGGACCCCTCTGGCCCCCGGCTGGTGGCATGCGTATCCTGCCTGCGGGCACCACCGCACCGTGGCGAGGCTTGGTTGCCCTAGGTCACACCTCGGACCTCGGGGACCTGGTCCTGCGCTTGCTGGGTCACAACCTCCTCCCCCCGCAGCTCCCCCGCACCCCGGGTCCTCTCCCCGACATTCCTCACGACGACGTCGTCAGCCTCAGGCCGGCCCCGGTGCGCTTGCTCTTGGGCCCGACCCGGGGGACCGGCCGCGGCTATTCCTCCTCCACATTATTCCTCCCTAACGGCGACGCCCTCCTCCAGTAGTCCGCCCCAACTTTCGCATCCAGTCACTAGGCGCGGCACGGCACGGCGTGCCGTGGAGGGGCACTGCGCGGAGCGACCCTCGGGGCTAACGCCACTTCGCGCCAGCCAACGTCCCGGCCAGCGCCAACGCGTGCCGAGCCCGGGGCGTCTCCGCCCGCCACGCCCCGCCACGCCCCACATACCCGTGAACGCTCGCTGGGAGGGGCGGAGACTCCGACGCAGGGCGAGGCGAAAGAGCCCCTCAGTCGGGCCCCTCCCCGCCCC
>NW_026267253.1:633791-634936 GCF_000697945.3 Frankliniella occidentalis | reverse complement strand
GGGGGGAGGGACCAGATGGACAGTAAACAGCCACTTGTTCTGCTGTATGCAAGTTGAGCAACACCACTCAAGAGTTGAGTGCGGGGGGAAAACGAGAAGAATCTCCTGCAGGCCATGAGTGTGAATGTCACAAAGTCAACGGTTTCAGATTTGGACTAAACTCCGCGAAAGCGCGTTCCGGTATGGTCATTTAACACAATACTCCGAGAGGGTAAACAAAGACAACGTGCCACGCAACGCGGTGAGTGTCACGTCGCAGGTTGAAATTGGACGTCGACGTAGGACTTCCGATAGTGTATTTCGGATAACAGGGGAAGAAGAAGAGCCGGTAGAACTGAAAGATTCCTGATTGGTCGTGCCTCTACCCCCTCTACCGACGTGACGTAGACGTGACGGAAATCTCACGACCAATCGGGAACGTTTATGTTTTACCCGCGCTTTCTTCTTCCTCCTTTAGCCGAAATTCACTATTCGCGCCCTTGAGGTGGCCGTTGTTGCAGTGGCGCTCTAACCTCCGCCCTGAAAAAATAACGACACCGACGCACAGGGCGTTCCCTGGTTGGACCTATAGGGCGTGCCTACGCTGCCGCTCCAGCAACCGGAACGCCCCACCCCACCGCGCCCCGCCCTTCACCGGCGAGTCCCCGACGGCCTCCCCACCGTCAAGGGGCAGCAGATGGATAGGGCGGTAGTTGAGTAAAAGCGGGACGACTCACTCAAGTGCCTGCCGGTGGTGGATGAAGCGACCTTCCTGACGCGTTTGCTTCAATACGCAACGAGAAACGTTTTGGCAGAAAAACAATCGCATTTTCTCGGGACAGCGATTCAAGAAACGTGACACGTGTCGTATACTAGTATTTAGTTCTTCCGTCGCGGCGCGGAGCCGGAGAGGAGCAGCCCAAGGACACGCGGCTGGACACTCTCTCGGCTGGAGCCTCCATAGCGGCAGGGGCGAGCGGGCAGGCGGCTCCAGCGCGGCTCCAGTACGGCTCCAGCACGGCTCCAGCGCGGCTCCAGGGTGGTTCCAGCGCTGCTCCAGCGCCAGCCATAAACCTCTCGTGAGACTCCCAATGCGTGGACGAGGAGAGGTGCGGCACCGGGTCAGTGTTCCGACGTAATAGAACGAGACGAGGCAGGGCAGGGGG
>NW_026267253.1:626934-628516 GCF_000697945.3 Frankliniella occidentalis | reverse complement strand
GGGGGGGGGAGAAGAGGTCGGAGGGCGCGTACCGGCAGAGGGCATAACCGACCCGGGGTGCGCGATTCATCCTGGGAGCAGCAAGGCCCGGCGGGAGGAAAGGGGGGAGGAAGGAGGTGAAGGAGGGACCGGTTTGGCCGGCGCGCTGAGCGCCATGGGACGGCCCCCATGGGTCCCATGCCGTTGGTCCCCACGCCCCCCACGGCCCCCGGGCCCGGGCCCGGGCCCGGCAGGGCTGCACTCCTCATGTCGTGCCAATTAATTTTGGCTGTGCTCGTTCTTGTTCGCGGGGGGCATCGCCCGGCCCGGCCCGCGGCCGCGCGCCCCGGACGTCGTCGCCGCTCTCTTTTGCCCGGGGCAGGGTGGGAGCGGGAAAGGTAAGAAGCCCAACGTTCTCTGAAAGCCACGGTTCTCAAAAAAATCACCGAAATTCCACAAAGAGAAGCGATGGTTGAGCAAGTGTAGTGAAAAGAAGTGTGCTGTGGTGTGACACGAAGACTGCGAGAAAATAATGACGCCAGCCAGCATACATCACAGCGAAGACCGCTGCCGATGGGATGGGGCGGCTTGCGGCTGGGCCGTCCGGGTGATGGGGCGCGTGGTCGCGGGCCTGAGAACCAGCACGATTACGCCAAGCAGGAAAGCACAGTCAAGCCGGCCGACCGGCATCTCCCGTCCCTGTCCCCTCTAGCCCCCGGCCCCCTCCCGCACCAGCTCCTTCCGCCTACACACTCGCCTAGCAGCCCTCGCAAGCTCGCCGCGTTGTGGCCCGATCCAATCTACAACCAATTTATCATTCAAAGCGCCACCAAAAACGTCGATTCCTCCACCACCACCGCACCACCACTTAAAGAGTCGGCTGATATCTTCACAGCAGATAAAGCACAACCAACGGCCATGGTGCTCTTCCCTACACTCCAAAAAGCGCTCCCATTGGAAAAAAAATTAAAACGATAAAAATGGCAATTATGAAAATGAATGTCTAGCAGCAGCGGCGTCGTGCAAGGGAGAGCGAAAAGAGATATTTCGAGTGGCGCCTTTGAATCTCCTCCGCTCCCTAATTATTGCAATGATGTAAAAGTAGGCTGAGCAGCTGGCGCGCGGAAGGGAAGGCGGTAATGAGGAAACACTTGTGTGCGTGCGCGCGCGCGCGAGCTGCGGTGCCGTGCGATCTCCGGTGGGCTCCGCGGCGGGCTACGGGATGGCACGGGGCACGGGCCATGGGGAATATCAGGCCGCGTCAAGTCGTTTATAGGGCGCGGTGAGCGGGCAGCAGGCGCCGTCGTTGTGCAACAGGAGTGGCGAGGGAGGATTCTGTAACCCGCCTTCTCCTCCGCCGTCCTCGTCTCCATCCTCTCTCCTGTGCTCTATGGGCACGGGCCGAGCAGGGGCGCCGGGTGGCGCCTAGGCGGGACGCCGTGCCGTGGGCCGGGGCCTGCCCATGGGCTGCCTGCCCCCACATGTCCACATGTCTCACGGGCCCCGGCGCGCTGCTAGAGAGGTTTGCGAGCTCTCTCTCTCTCTCTCCCTCCTTCTCTCTCTCTCTCTCTCTCTCTCTCTCTCTCTCTCTCTCTCTCTCTCT
>NW_026267253.1:625504-626884 GCF_000697945.3 Frankliniella occidentalis | reverse complement strand
GGCGGGGCGTGGCGGGGCGGGGCGCCCGCGACAAGAGCACGACGGCGACGCGGCTCTAGCATTACGCCGCCGCTGTGCCGGGGCGTGGTAGGGCGGCGCGGTACGCCCTTTGCATCAGCGCCTCCCATCTGGGCGTGGCGGGGCGTGGCGGGGCGTGGCGGGGCAGTGACGTACCTCCTTGCTGCTGCGTCATGGCTCCTGCTGCGAGCTGGGACAGTCAAGGCCCTTTCTTACAGTCGCGGCTACAACAGCCTTTGCATGTGCGCAGGCGCAGTTTTACCTACCGGGTGATTCAGTTAAGACGCATGCGCGGGCGGGTTTGCCTACCCCCAAGGGGCTATGGCGCCTTGCGGGTGGAGCGGGTAGGCAAACCCGCCTGCACCTGCGTCTTCTCTGAATCACCCGGTACGTTGTATGGGGTTGGTTGGCCCTCAGACGCAGTACCGTCAATGCGCTAGTGGGCGAGTGGACCTAAGGGATCTGTTGTTGCACTCGGCATGTTCGGGAAGGTCAGGTGTCGAGCTCATTCCATGATTTCTGCTAGTTGCTGTTGCTGCAGCAGCTAAGGCAACCGAACAGACAACAGGCAAGTTAATTAAATGGGCCGCCAAGTACTCAAATAATGTGTGCTTCTCCTAGATGCATTCTACTTGGGAAGTCAGACGAGTGTGCAGCCAGGGCAGCTGGAGAGTTGAACCCTTTAAAGTGCGCAACTTATGGTATAAACACTTGCAACAGGATTTGAACACTTTACAGCGTGGAAGGGTCGAACATTTTATTTATCCATATGCACGAGCGACTCAGGTTGACATAATGGCCCTGACTTAGTAACTATGTGGTCAGGGCTTGGTTTTAAAAATCATTTACCTCAACCTGAGCTTCTCTGAAAGACGTCTTTTATCGAATAAAGCCACAAGGTCGGTAAGAACAAATGCCCAGAGTTGAAGTTGAAAACCAACGCGCAGGCGAAAAGAGGCCGGGGTGGACTGGAGCAAGGGCCGTGCTGGGTGCTGCAGTGATACAGAACAGGAGGGAAGGTGAGGAGCCGAGAGGCCGATGCCGGGCCAGATAGACAACGGGCTGGCCCGGCCTGGGGAGCGCTGGGCGGTCACGGTCAGGGGCGAGGAGGGCGGGAGCTGGTAAGAATGAGAGAGGGAGAGAGGGGGGAGGGAGAGAGAGAGAGCCAGATAGACAACGGGCTGGCCCGGCCTGGGGAGCGCTGGGCGGTCACGGTCAGGGGCGAGGAGGGCGGGAGCTGGTAAGTATGAGAGAGGGAGAGAGGGGCGGAAAAAAATAAAAACCTATCGGGTACTATCGGGTATTGGTAGTGCTGGCGATCTGGAGACGGTTGGTGTGGGGAGCCCCTGTTTTGTACTGACG
>NW_026267253.1:622569-624229 GCF_000697945.3 Frankliniella occidentalis | reverse complement strand
CCCAAGCAGTCTCTCACATAGCAGGCTCTCCAGCTGCATGCAACAAGTCGGTTCTTGCGCAGCCCCCCCGAGACTCTCCAGCCGGCTCTCCAACAGGTAGTAACAACAAGCTGTCCGGAGGAGACTTTCCAGCAGTCCCTCCTCCAGCGGTGAGTGGCTTATCTGGCCGGCGGTCCGGCAGCGGGCGGCAGCGGGCGTAGAGAGTTGCCTTATAGTCGCGCTACTAATTTATGGCCTTTCCATTTTTCAGCCTCCCCCATTCGCGTTCCGCCTCGTTCTGCCTCTCGCTTTAGCTGTGTGTGTGTGTGTGTGTGTGTGTGTGTCGGGGAGACGTGGGTAGAGAGAGAGAAGGTGAGGTGAGGTAGGCAGTCCCGTCATAGCGCCCACCGTGGCGGGTTGCCTACCACATCAGGCGCTCTCGTACGCCACGCCCGCGGCCGTCGGCACCCCGCCCTGCGAACGTCATAGTGATCGAGTGAATATCTCGAATGGAGTATCGAGACCTCGGCGGCGTCGATCGCATGCTCCTGCATCGCAGGGCACCCCGCCTTCGCTTGCCGTGCTCGGTGCTTGGAGCTTGGAGGCGCTGGGTGATACCGGGGCGCGGGGCGAGGCGTAGGGCCGCGAGTCTGCATTGCTCGGCGGGCTAGCGCTGTCCAGGGGAGCGGCGAGCGGCAGGCGTCGTGTCGGGCGAGGAAAACCAACACCTCGACGGTATTTGAACCGCGTTGATCAACACAGTCTGGATGGAGTGGGAGGGGGTCGCTGTTGTAGCAAAACATTTAGCTGGAATACGTCTAACGAACTTTTATTGGCTACCTCAACGAATAACTTGTTCTCGCATGAAATTTGGTTTCTCCCGGCTCTCATGTCAACCAGACTGTGGGCTGCAGTCGAGGACTTGTGTTCACCCGGGTCAGGTCGCTACACCTTGCTTCGAGAGCCGCGAGGTGTGGGGCGACGTAGCGGGCCTGACGTGCGAAAGATAAACCTGTGCGACTTGCGGCGTGGCGGGGCATGGCGGGGCATGGCGGGGCATGGCAGGGCGTGGCGGGGCGTGGCGGGGCGTGGCGGGGCGTGGTGGGGCGGGGCCAGCGAGGCGGGGCCCGCCGCAAACAATCGTGCATGCCGGTGCCAGCAGCAGGGAGCGCGCGCGGTGCCGCGGAGCGCCCGGCCCGGGGGCGTCCTCGTCTCTGCCCCGACGTGCCCCCTGCCTACGCACACACGGCCACCTCGCGTCCCCGCACGTCGCGGCCCGCGGTCGGCGCGTGGAGATGCATTTCCTGGGGGCGTGCGTGTGCGTGTGCGTCACGCCCGGGATGAGTCCGGGTGAAAGGGAGACGCGCACCCGCCGCTCGGCACGGCCAGGGCGCCGCCAGGGCGCTGCGGCGGCCGCATGGGCCCTGCTTTCTTCTCGTGGCCGGGCTGCTGACGAAGCTACTGCTGCTGCTAATTTCAGAAACACGATCCTTGATTGGAAGACAAACTCGTAGGGGAGCCCGGGCGCGCGTTATGAGTTGTTAACGCCGCGTCACGTCACGCCACGCCATATGCCACCGTGCCCGGCTACTTATAGGCATAAAATACCTTCCGCGCCCAAAGTAACCGTTGAGAGAGGCAGGTCGGCGCAGCTGAGCTAGAGAGAGGGAGAGGGAGGGAG
>NW_026267253.1:619796-620469 GCF_000697945.3 Frankliniella occidentalis | reverse complement strand
CGTCCCCCCGGGTGCCGCGCCCCACCCCGCGCCACCTCAACGTCAATGCCACACTAGGTCCGGGCTGGCGGCGCCGGGCCGGTCGAGGATACTGGAGTCAAGTCACGCCCGAAACAGACCTCGCAGAAGCCGTGTCGCCTCTGCTCGTCTCGGAGGTGCTCGGCGCGGTGGTGCTCGGCTCGGCGAGGCCCTCGAAGTCCGCGTGGCGTGGCGTGGCGCGGCGCGGGGGTGCGTCCCGACACGCTACAGTACCCCGCCATTATGGGGAAGGGAGAATAATAATCATCGTAATTCTCGTTATAATCGAAGCAGCAGCAGCAGCAGCAGCTGGAGGGAGCGAGCGAGGGCGCGAAAAGCGCCCTTGCGAGGGGCGGAGAAAGGGAAAGGAAAAGTAGAAAAGGGGCGAGGAGAGAAAAACTCTTGGCTCCACACAATTAAACAAAAATGTGTTCCAATCGAGGGCCGCCGTCGTCGTGGTGCGATATCCAGGGGGGAGAAGGGCCGGCCGCGAGGGCCTCGCGCGCTGCGCTGTTTGTTAATGATCAACTCGAGCAGCGCTGGAAGGGGGGAGGGGGGAGTTTGCTTTACATAATCATCATAGCCATTACGACGTCGAACTGGGAATCACACCCATTTGCGCGACGAAACTCCCTTCGATCTGCTTCGATCTGGC
>NW_026267253.1:615064-619746 GCF_000697945.3 Frankliniella occidentalis | reverse complement strand
CCCCTGCTCCCCCTTGCGGTGCCCGCCTGGCCGTACGGTGGTCGCCGTCCGCCCCCGCCCCGCCCGCCGCCGCCGCCGGCTCCACGGGCAGCGACCCTCGGCAAGCAGGGGTGGTTCCAGCAAGGACCTTTGAATTCGGCTTACAGGTATTGTAAGTATTTCCAGGTGCAGGCTTTGCGAAACGCTCGCACGGTTGTTCAAATAAAAGTTCCAATAATCATGTTCGAAGCTCTTCAGGAGCACACAAGTTCGACCAACCTTGTAACCACGCCGCACACTTTTATTTCATCGTTAAACTCTTCCGGACCAGAAGGAGCCAAGGAGCCGTGGGCATCGATGATAGGCAAATCCACCCGCACCCGTGCATGCGGCACAGTATAACTACGAAAGGTGCGCGGGCTGGATCAGCTACCTGGTTGTATTCTGCTGTGTGCTGGACTACTCGACACTCGGCACAATGCTCTCAGAACCAGAACACGCGAGCAATCCTCTCTGAGAAAATCAAGTAAACGAGCAATGTTTACTAAATTTCAGAAGAAGGCTTTTTTGAAGGGGTGTTTTTAGATTTTAACGAGAAAAATGTGAAGTCATTGTCTGTCTCCCTTTTGCCCTCCTACCACTATTGATGATGGTAGTGGAGGGGGTCGGGCCACGCACTGACCAGCGCACCCGCGTCTCATCCACGGTTGTGCATGTGGTGTGCACGCACGCCTCGCCCCGCCCCGCCCCGCCGCGTGCGTCACGCTAGGCTAGAGACCGTTGCTGCTGCTGCTGCTGCGGGGAGAGCTGGCCCGGGCGGGGTGATGGGCAGCCCGGGGCTGCTTTGCATACAGCTTGTGCTGGCCGGGGCTCGGGAGGGGCACCAAACTCGGCGCGCCGAGCCGCATGGCATGCCCCGCCCCGCCCCGCCCCGCACCGCCACGCCCGATGAGCCGTGCCAAAAACCCGCTGCAATCAACATTCTGCACTTTTTGTCTCGCGACTCTGTCCAGTCCTCGTCCCCGTGGCCGCCGTCAAGCTCGACGCCTCGCGGGCTGGATGAGGTGAGGAGGTGATTAAAGTGTTTTGACTCGACTCTCTACTCCTGTTTTTGTCCCCCCCCCCTTTCCCTCTTCCCCTGCTTCGCCGCAGGACAACGCCGCGGCTTTTACTATCTTCCTGCGTGGCGTGGCCTCCGACGGCCGACGAGAAGTCACCGACATTCAGACAACATGTCTCCTCATTTTTTCCCTATTACCTCCGAGGCCCCCCTCTCCTCCTCTTGCTTGTCGCGTCGGCCAGAGCGCGAGAGTCGTGCGGCCGCGAGCAGCTGATCTGGACAGAGCGGGGCGGCGGGGCGGGGCGGGGCTGGACGGGGTCGACGACGACCAACATGGGGCTGCCCGCTGCCCGCCGAGTGGCAGTGGTCTAGCCTCCTAGTTGCCTTTCCACACCTGGAGAAAACTCGCGAGGACGTAAACCCTTACGAAAGAAATGGATGTCTATGGGATTGGGTGTACGCCGCGCCATCGGGACGGCCGGAGCAAGGCCAGCCAAGTACTACACTGTAAATGTTAAGAATTTTGTGACCTTGAGAGCGGGAGCGTATTCGCACAATCGCACAATTTGCCCAGTTTTAGGAACAAAAAACTGCTTCCGGTCTGGATGTGCACGGAAACGTTCCATTTTTAGGAGCAAAATTGTCCCTTTACATTTGGAGTGTACCAGTCAAGTCAAGCCCAGAGTGCGACCGTCAGAGAAGCAAACCCCCTTGACTGGCTGACCGCGGGGTTTCTCAGCCACGTGGTTGAGCTTGAGCCGGGAGCGTGGTCCGGAGCGTGCCAGGCCGGAGACCTCAACGCACACGGGGTGCACTCATAGATCGGTTTCATTGATTCAAGGATATTCCGTTGAAAAATTGATTGTCATATTACTGGAGTACGTACTTCGTCATTTTATCGAACGTCATTCTAAAAGAAAGTTTCATTGATTTTTCGTCAAATTCAGTATGAATCAAAGAAATGTCGTTTGATATAATGGAATCTAATTTTAAAATTGAATTTTAATGAACCAAATTAGGCACTTTCTGAGTGTGCGTGCCACGTTGCGTGGCGCCCTGGAGAACACCAACTAGGCGACAGTTACGTCCTTTTCGTCCCCCGGCCCCGACCGCCCCACAGCCCCCTTCCACTGTCGGCCCCCTAGCCCCGTTCGATTCGTGAGGACACGCCCCTCTTGTGTGGGCTTTGGGGAACAACTTGGCCAGTCCCTTAAACGGCGCACACTGCTGGTCCCGCCCCGCGCACCGAGTGTCGAAACAGTCAGACAAGCGGTGTGCACTACGTAATTTGGAGTCGGCTCGCAGCCGCCGGGCGCTGGTTGAGTTTGAAATTGGCGCCGGGCTGCGGGCGCAACACTCACGATCCAGAGCTGCTCGAACCGAAAACGGGCGTTAATCGTAACTTCACTGTTACCAAATACAGCTTTCAACGAAAAAAAAACAAAAAAGGGTGCCTTGTCTTGACCCGTTTCTAAAAGTGTTCTCCTGCCGCTCCCCGCGGTGTGGCCGGCACACGTGGTGAGTCCAGCCGGTGAGCAGCCGTAATCCACCCACTCGCCGCTCACCTCACCTCCACTCCGATCCATTCAGCCTCTCAGCTCGGGCATACACTGCAAAACCTGGTCTACACACCAATAACGAAGAACGTAACGTCATTGCACTTAAAAGACTACAAAAACAGGTGCAAAACAACTTGTGGTGGCGAACGCGTCACACTCAGATAAGGCCGTGAAAGCCGCAACAGTAATATTTCAGTGTACAGTTTTATTCCTATGTCATGAAAATTCTTATTGCGCACGAAATTTCGAAGCTCCCAATTGTGATGCACCAAAAATTTTCAGATGTACTTGCACATGTATTTTTTCTTTGCGTCATTCTTGTCAGGTGGAGCTCCTTCAATTTTTCCGACCCGTACAAAAGACACCACACGAGTTTTCGTGAGCCGTTCGCTGGCGATGGTGGGCATCCAGGGCCGGATAGAGACTAGCTAAATTTGCCGTGACAGGGACAGTGTGGGCCGGGCGGGCGGGCGGGGGACCCGAGGGGCGGTCAACAGTCCGTGAGGTGGCCGAATAAGCGTTTCGGACCCACGGAGGCTGGTGTGAAGGCTGTTCTAGAGCAGGCCGAGGAGCAGGCCCTGCAGCGTCTGAGTGAACCCCACAGAGGAGATGTCAATAGACAGGTTGGTCATCAGGTTTTTCACCCCCTGGAGAGTGTCACTGGGAGCCCACCGGGCCCCGCTGCCACCGTGCGGGTCGCCGTGCGGCCACCTGCCACCTGCGCGGCCCACGCACAATAGGAAACGCCGTTGGATTACACCACGCCGCGCCGGGCAGAGGCCCCGTGCCGGCTGGACATATATTTTAAAATAAATTGCAGCGGAATTCCGCCAACATGTATAAAGCGCCAACGTACTATAATGGCTTATTGTAAGCTGAGCCTGGAGCGCAATTATCTTATCGTGGTGGCCATGTGGTTAAGCCGGCTAGCCGCCCCGCCCCGCCCCGCCTCCGCGTCCGGCTCGGGCCCGGCTGCCTACCCTCCAGGCTGCGGCCAGGTCGGGGTCCTGGACCATGCGCACGGCTTCTGCAGAGTCACCGGGCTGAGCGGACCTGAGCCAGGACTGGCGCGGGGCGGGGCGGGGCCGAGCATGCCGAGCCATTTGTCCCGCCTTTCGCAGTGCAGCGAACAGCCCGCCACGCCTCCTCCTTTAAACATTTCAAATAAATATGTAGAGAAAAAACGACAAAAAAATTATAAGGGTGTCTCGCACCAGCGCCGCACGCACGACCTGCCGCTGAATAAATACACCAATAATGCAATGTCTGCTCATTCAAATTCAAGCTGCCGCCCTGATGAAAGGGAGCGACGGCCGCGCCTCGGCGTGGTGGCGTAGCGTGGCGAGCGGGCCTTCAGAGTCATGTCACGGGGCCGTAACTGTGCAAAACGCCCAAAGGAATCGAAGGGGCGGGCGAGGAGGGAAGGGAGAGGGGGGAGGCGGGGAACGAACAGCCTCTCCTCTCGCGCTTCCAGCGTGCTTCCAGGAGGCGCACAATAGCAGGCCACGAGTCCATGACCGGCGCGCGGGGCGGCCACGAGGCCCAGCCACGAGGCCCGGCCATCAGGCCCATGGGCCTCGGCAGGAGGGCAGCGTCTCCGACCCTCGCCATGTTCAGCCGGCGAACAGTTTAACCGAGTGATGGGCGCAAGAGGACGTGACGGGGTTTAGTTAAAACCCCGCGGCGTCACATCGTGCCCGTGGTCGCTGACGTCACGGGAACACACACACACACACACACACACACACACACACACACACACACACACACACACACACACACACACTAACACACACACGCAGCTCACACCGGTCGGAGTGAATGGACCTTGCTCGGCGGGCCGGCAGGCCTGTACAGGGCGACGAGGCTGCCGACACACACTCACACACGGACGCACATGCCCCGGTTTGGGCTTTCCCTCGCTGTCTGCAGAGCATGCTCACTCACCAGGTAGTACTCGATGGGCTTTTCCCTCGCCTTGTTGTACGACTTGTGCAGCTCCGTGGCCCGCAGCGCGTGCGCGATGTGGAGGGCGGAGGCGTCGAAGCGGCCGTACTGGTAGCCGCCCCCGGGGCCGCCACCCC
>NW_026267253.1:601137-607001 GCF_000697945.3 Frankliniella occidentalis | reverse complement strand
AGGGAGGGAGGGGGCAGATGATTAATCGGACATCGTTCGGTGGTGGTGGCGGCGGCGGCGGCAGTCTGCAGCTGCCCTACTGACCCGTATGGAACACTGTGGCTGTAAGACAGAGTTTTCTGGTCTCATCGGCGAGCCAGGGAAAAGACGGTCACGCGCCGGTTTGGAGCCCGTGGGGAGACCGCTGAAAGACGGGTGGACGACGGTTGGTCCGGCTCACGACGGTCTTTCCACCAGCTGATTTTCGCGCTCACGGCCGTCTTTTTTCCGTCTCGAAAAAGTGCATTTTAAAGACGGTTGAGAGACGACTTGGCTGGGTGGGCTAGGGAAGGGGAAGCCAAAAGGGGAGCCCTGCCCAGCGTCGAACGCATGTCGCTGAGTTGGGAGTCTGAGACGGTGCCCACTTGGCCAGAGCGGTTACCTGAGGGGGACGAGGCGGACGGCGAGTCCCAATCGGCCGGCTGCTTGCGCGACTTAGGCACCCAGAGTGACTACGAATTTTAACTATCTATAGCAGTGAGGTGCATGTGCGATGTGCGACCACGCTGTTTAAAGTCTCCGAAGCATTCATTCGTATTACGACGACAACAAAGCTTCGTCGTAGATTTTCAACCCACTTGAAGGCCCTTCGTATTACATCAGCTCTTCCTAGCTCAGCGACGCATGGTCGCGCAAAAGTGGGTGCCTAAGTCGCGCAAGCAGCCGGCCGATTGGGACTCGCCGTCCGCCTTGTCTCCCTCAGGTAACCGCTCTGGCCAAGTGGGCACCCGTCTCAGACTCCCAACTCAGCGACATGCGTTCGACGCTGGGCAGGGCTCCCCTTTTGGCTTCCCCTTCCCTGGTGCAGCCAGCCAAGTCGTCTCTCAACCGTCTTTAAAATGCACTTTTTCGAGACGGAAAAAAGACGGCCGTGAGCGCGAAAATCAGCTGGTGGAAAGACCGTCGTGAGCCGGACCAACCGTCGTCCACCCGTCTTTCAGCGGTCTCCCCGCGGGCTGCGAACCGGCGCGTGACCGTCTTTTCCCTGGCTCGCCGATGAGACCAGAAAACTCTGTCTTACAGCCACAGTGTTCCATACGGGCGAGCGGACGGGACGGGGCCGAGCCGAAAGTTCGCGTACCGCCCGGGAAATGAGCATCGTAGTAGCCACGGCCTCGCAGAAGTTGGGCTGAGCTCTGTGAGCTGCTGCATCGGGTTACTGCTGGTTGCTGCACCACTATTGCAATCTCACCCACCATGCAAAGGGCGGCTTTAATCCCCTTTTATTTGGAGCCTTTATTTTGATCTCTTCTCCTCCTGCATCGCTCCGAGGAGGGTGGCTGGTTCTGCATTTTGCCACCGCGCCGACGGCGAGTCACTCTGACAGTGGCTCCGAGCCTGAGCCCCGTCCGTCCTGACTGGCTCTCCCATCTCGCCTCCCCTGCGCCTCACCCTCACCCCAAGGCGAGTTATAAGGCGAGCAGCAATAAAGGGTTCGACTGTGGCCAGCAAAGAACTCGAGGAACGTGCAAGGGGGTGGGGGGCGGAGGAGGGGGGATGGAGGTCGAGGCCACAGGGGTGGTTTTAAGTCCGCCTGATGCCTGCTGGGCGGCCCACTGTCACGTGGGTTGCCTTTGTATGGGCTCATTTGTTGCCTACTGTCAGGCGCCTCATCTGACTTGGAGCTTTCGCCGAGACCTCGCCTCGCGGTACTATGCTGGTCCTGGGCGCGCTATGGTGGCGTACTCGACGTCCTTCCTCCCCTTGTCGGGATGTCGCGCGGTGTCACTTGTTCCGACGACTTCTGGACACTTGTGGACGTTGAATGTAATTAATTAGCGTCCCTTGTTGGCGACGACATGTTGTTCCTGGGTGTAGGTCGGCGTACACGACGGCAGGAGACAATGGGTAGGGACCCCTACCTCCTCGGGCGGTCGTGTTACAGGCCGAAGTAAACTTACAGTAAGATAAAAACTGGCTGAATAACTTTTAAAGAGACCTAGATTTTCTTGTAGCGCAAAGATACAGATTCTGCTGGTCGTAGGCCAAAAGCCAATTCAATCAATGAAATTTTATGGAAAGACCTTGTAAAAACAGTCTTTCGGAACTCGCCGCTTTCGGCCAGGCTCGGGACGAAGAGCTCGGTGGGGCTAGGGTGGGGGCTGGTGGAGGGGAAAGGTGCGGTAGGGGCAACAGCAGACGATGCAGGCCCTCGACGGGACTGCTACTATTTTTCAACTTTTAAGCATCTTTCCGTCTCGTTGAAGTAAAAGGATCCGATCTCGTTGAGTGAAACTTAACCATTGACTCGCTTGATACCAAAAGTCCTCTCGAAGTCCTTTAATTTTCTGATAGTTCGTAAGTTCCTGTCTGAGCGGTCTCTCTCAGGGGTTATGGTTATGTTTGTTGACAAAGGTTTATGTTCACATAATACCACAAAAAACAGTACGAAAACCCCAAACCACGAAAGGAAGTAAATCCTGCACTGCTCAGGTAGAAAATATGATAGAAAATTGCCTATATTGTAAGTAAAACATCAATCGACGCAAGTTGTTGTTCACTTAGACGGCGGTGCGACTTTGGCGCGGTGGCTCGCCGGCAGCTCGGGCGGAGCATCACGTCCCTACCCTCATTGTCTCCTGACGACGGGCGTTGGGCGATGTGGCAAAGGCGGGGGATCTAAAACTACAGCGATACTCGACCCGACCTTGAGGAGAGACCGGGAGAGACGCTCACCCTCCATTGTACCCCAAGTACTACGACAGGGAGTTGGGGGAAGAGGGCGCCAGAGCGCCGCGAGTACGCTTCTCCTGCCGCACACCAGGGCCAGGATGAGGACGACCGAGGGCGACTGGCGATGTGAATATCGGCAAACGGGTCAAAGGTCAATCACTACAGTTCGCCCTGCGGACGGAGCGGAACACTGTTTCCAGTAGTGTCCTCCAGGTGCATCCTTTAGGTGGTACCTGGCGCAGCCCGCGGCGCTCCTCTCGGGGTGACTGGAAGGGGAGGAGGCAGGGTAAGGAAGCTCTTCTTGAAGGGGCGCCCGGCCCTCGCCCCGCTCATCGAATGAGAGACTTATTGAAATAGTAGACCACCCGGGTGCGTCGCCTGGGGTGGCGAGGCCAGGGGAAGCGCGGTGCGGGGACGCGTGTTCGCTAATACCGCGACTGGATTAGGGTGCCGGCGGCCGGGAGGCACGCCGGCCAAAGTAACTCATAATTGCAGTATGAGGATCGCGCTCATATCGGGATCCATCCGGACGGTGTGGTGGCGGTGGGGTGAGGAGCATTAGCTAGCAGCACGACCTGCAGCTGGTCGGACAACTCGTATACTTTTCTCAGGGCACACACCATGTGTGTACTTTTAAAATGTGTTCATGTCGTTTCGTGCATGTTTGTTATACACTTTCAAAAACCTGTCCTAAGATGTCGTTTTCCATGTCCAGATCAAGGATTTTCATTTTACAGGCTGCTCCAGTGATTACAAACATACGCCAAATCTGACATTTAATCACCAACACCAACCATCCTCTTCAGATTAAAACAGAGGATTAAAACCAGAAGTATTCTACTTTTCTTGGTTTAGGGTAACCGATAACAGATAACATATCTATAACGCCAGCTGCCCCCGTGTCCTCGCTCACAAAAGAAAGTAAGAGTTTTGATAAGTTTCTTTATTGCTGTTTTTTTTTTTGCAATTTTTTGTTACTGCTACTGCCGGTGTTTCGTGTGTCAGGTCTGCTCTGCCCAACTCTCCCCTCCTCCTCGCCATGCGCGCCCCTCGACTGCAAACTATCCCCTTTTGTAGCGCAACAAATGTTTCTTTCTGCTACTACTGGGGTGCAAGAGCGATTATCTCGGTTGATCAGTTCTCACCCGCGCATGTCTGGGACAGGTAGCTGAGCTCGCTTGACACAGCAAAAAAGATATACTTTTATTTTTTTGACATTTATTTTTGATAGATTACAAACCTACAGTACGATGAGCAGCTTAGCACACACCAGTTTACCCCGGGTACCTTTGATTCCTGTCTTATTATTTGCACGGCATTAATGTTTTCTAATGGCGCATATGTGCGACTTCGACTGATTTTTTCCCCTTTCGTTTTTTTGTTTTCTGTGTTGAGTGTTCGCGCTTGACCGGACGGTCAGCATATCTGCCCCATAGGGTTGCACAATGCTTCACAGGGTAAAAGGTAACATTGCATGTGTGCGTTTTGTTGGAAGGTGGAGTAGCTGCTTTATTGAGTCGATACTGTGCGCTGCAAATTCGAAGTCACCCAGAAAATGGTATCCCTGAAAAAAGGCGAGATTTGTTGTGTCAACGCCATTTTTACCTCACAAAAGTACTAGGAAAATTGAATTTAACTGAAGGCAAATGCCGTTAAAATAAAGGACAAGGTAGATGCACGCCAGATCACGTCTTGCGAAACAGGCTCCACGCAATTTTAACCTTTGGACTCTACTATATTACGAGTTACCCCTTGGGAAACCGCAAAAAAATATATATTTTCAAAAACGTCTTTTTTGGGACTTGTTGTTTTTGATTTAAAGAAACTCCAATTTTTGAGCTAGAATGCTCATATTCGAACTCGATCTGTCATTTGATGACACAAAACGACCCTGAAAATTCTAGTTCGCTAGCTATTCGTTCTTGAGCTATCGTGCGGACAGACAGGCGACCCTGAAAATTCCAGGTCGCAAGCTACATTTGTTCTTGAGTTATCGTGCGGACAGACAGACGTGCAGATAGGCAGACAGACAGACAGACAGACAGACAGACAAACAAACAGAGTTTTTCCGACCAGATGGAGTTATAGGCTTCGCTACTGCTCAGCCAAAAATGTCCCTAGATTCACTTAAATCCCTTGTAAACAATAGAAAAACCAAGGTCATTTTTTTTTAAAAAGCATCTTCCTTTGTTTTAGAATACCATTTCCTCGATGTAAAGATAAGAAAATATCATACCTTACCCTTTTTTGTGCGCGTGCGGGATGCAATGTTGTTGTTTTTTTTACACTTCGTGTTCTGTTGAATGCGTTGAATTGACCCCAACACGACACCATCGCGCCGCCCTGCACCTGGGCCCCTAGGTGTCCACTGTCCATTCCAATACCGCCGCCGGGGCTAACGCCACGTCGCGCTGCCCCCTACCTGCGCACGCACACCCCCCTCTATAGGTCGGACTCAATCTCACACTCGGCTTCCCATGAGTGCCACAAGGGCCAGCCAGAGGCGGCCAGGGGCCAAGGGAGGGGGCAGCACCTTTTCCTCGTATTCCCAAGGCCCCTCGTTGACTACGGGATTTAAGCGCCCGGGCGCCGGCGGCGTCCCCCCTGAAGGAAAACCCAACGCAACCAACAAGAAATGTTGCTGTGGATGACATGTGTTGCACTCCTCAAAAATGCGTTCTTGATGTTAAGTATATAACTTTTCGAAAATAATGTTCTTATTTTACGAGATCTAACTTGATTTCTGGGGTAAAACATTCCTCGCCGGGTTGACAGTTTCGGCAAGGTTTCGGGGGGCTAAAACTGTCACCTTTCTTAGATAGTCAGATCGACAGGTAGGGTGTGTGCCGCTAAAGGACAAAAATTGATACCCACCAAATATTACCTTTCGTTAACTCGCAAATGATGCGAGCTGTACAATCTAAATACTCTCAGTCAAGCACAGTTAGGTCGTAAAGATGACCGATTGAAGTCTACAAGTGGGTGACAAATGAACGCGCGTTGTCGCGCGCGGTAAGGGTTGCTCGGGTGACTTTCCATGTGCGTATGTGTTATACTTTATAGGGGTCCCCGTGGGTCGCTGGGTCGCATGTGCGCTTCCCGACAGTGTTGAGTATCAGGCGGGGCGCGGGGCGGGGAGGAGGGGCACATTC
>NW_026267253.1:597651-601087 GCF_000697945.3 Frankliniella occidentalis | reverse complement strand
CCCCCCCCCCTCTCTCTCTCTCTCTCTCCTCTCTCTCCCTGTCTTCCCCTCTCTCGCTCTCTCCCACTCGCCCACCTGCTTCTTCTCTCCTAGTCTCCCTCCCGTTCCCTTCCTCGTCCCCCCTCCCCCTCCGCGCTGCCCGTCCCCGCGGCCCGTCGCGGCCCACTGAATACCTCCCCCTCTTTCCTGCACCTGCACCACAGGCGCCCCCCCCCTTTCCCCCTGGACTGCACCGAGCCTGACTTGCCACAGCCGATGCTGCTGCGCTGCTTGGGATTTAAAACAAAATGATTGCAGCAGCCCATCTCCATGAGCCTGTTGTCCGAGCAGATGTACCGAGAGATGTACCCACCTAGGAAACAGCCTGCTCCTTGCGCCTACTTGCTTTATTTCTTACGTTGAAGCCTCCTTCCTGGTTCTGTGGTTACCACTGATTCCGTCAGGCTGGTCCCTCCCCTGGTTTGAAAATCTAAACTCATATTGATAAAAGTAAAGAATGTTGCGATTGCATAAAATTGTTGTTGCAATTACATCAATTACATTCGATGAGATGATGTGCTGAGATGCAATCTTGTATTACACCACGAAGAAACAGTTCAAATATTTCGCGGTTCTAATCCTCCAGGTTGACCACCACAGTAAAGCTTTATTTACCCATCTCGCAATCAAACAAGTCCAATTTCCGAAAACTACATTAAGTTTGTAGAACTTTTTCTACTAGAAGAAGCGTACTACAGGCCTCACTTTTTAGTTAGAATCGTAAAAGTCATTGAATTCATTTCACAAGTTTATTTTTTTGTGTAGTTGGCTCTTTGCGTTCCGCGGTAAACAAACAAAAACAAAGCCTTCCCTTTTAATTTTGCATTTCTCTAGAGGAAATACAAACTTCGGAAGAGATGACAGAAAAAATATACATCACAGTCCAAATTTGATATATTTTTACCTTTATTTATAGCATTCGTATGAAATATCATCGGCATTCACGATGCTGTAGAAGTGTTTGTAATTTCATAACCCTACCATCATGCTACCATCTTAATTATCTTGACTTGACTTGACTAACCACGAGGCCTCTTTTGGCCCAAGGTTCATGATCTATCTGCATATCAGTAAACATAAGTAAGTAGGATGCCAAGATGAATGATATTTTGTAACATGGTTTTCTTACTTTACTATATCACAGTGTCTGTTACAGTTGATATGACCCAGAAGAGTTGAGAATAAACTTTGGATGAACACGTGATAAAATAATCATTAGACTGGCTGCGCTGCACCGATGTGACAGATTTTTCAGAATACACATGAAGGTAAGGTTGGTCCATGACAAGATAATTCATCATGAGGGCATATTTCGATGTCAAACGTAATAGGTTTGAGACCTTTGAATCGAGGAGCGTCTAGTGCATTTTCAGAAATTGTTACAATCCTTTTCTCTAGAACCTCCAATAAGTGGTCTTACTTTTTAAGTAAGTTCCCACATGCAGTATCCAGTGCCATGAATGACATACATTATGGCCTCTATTTTAAAAATAGCAAAAGTGTAAATCAGAACCAATTATTGTTGATAGATAAAGGCAAATTATTGAAGGATCATTAAATTCTATATTTCAGGTTGTTTGTTAGTTGGCTTGCGGCACTATGCCCTCTTTTTACATGGGGAGAGGTGTTGTAGGGATGTCATAGGTGTTAGGAAAGTGGCTCCCGCTTAGTTGCAACCCTAGTTGATTGGGTGTTGTTAATCTTTTAATATTTTGTAAAATATTGACCTACTGGTAGAGAAGTTAAATAACCCCAACCAAATCAATCGGAAATAATACTCAATTGATGGTTTTTTAATTATTAAAAATTCTCCTTAATGATTCTATGGCATATTTGGTTCTATACGATTTGCTTTACATAATCATCATAGCCATTACGACGTCGAACTGGGAATCACACCCATTTGCGCGACGAAACTCCCTTCGATCTGCTTCGATCTGGCTAACCGTCGAAACGGCGAGGAAAACAGTCGTCTGCTCGCCATGCTTGGCGTGTTGTTCCGGAGGAATCAATTTAGCCCCCCGATGTCGAACAAGTATTTGCGCCCCTCCCCGCCTCCTAATACCCCCTTTCCCCCGCCCCCCACCATTTTCGCCCTCTCTGGCCCCTCTCTTCCCCCGCTTCCCCGCGCTGTGTCCCTCTCTAATTCCTTCGTTTAAACCCATTCCTTAACTCGTCCTAATACACAAATACCAATGTCAACCCCCGCTCCGCCCCTTTCCCTCCCCCTCTCTCTCATCGCGGTCTCTCTCCGTCTCGGAACCACCCCCACCCCCTCCCCATCATAATTATCACCGAGCCTCGAGCGCCTTCGGTTCTCTATTGCAGGATCGTGTCAGCTTTCCCGCCGCGAATATTTTTCATTTTATTTCGGCGGGCGCAGTTGTCAGAAAATTCCCCTGTCCACTGCAGACTGGTTGTCATGGACCGGAGAGAGAGACAGAGGGAGAGGAGGAGCCGCCGCTTCTCCCGGCGTTTGTTTTGTCTCTTATTCTGCGGCGCACCAATATGCTATGCTGGAATATCTAATCCGTTGATTTGTCTCCCTTTTCTTCTTTGCGCCGATGCGGTATTGTCGAGGGGAACTCTACAAAAATGTGTCCACCATATTACCAAATTGTAAGGATTACCAAAGATCGCCAAAGATTACCGAAGATTACCATTAATGATTAGCCTGCATTCTAAATCTAAACTGCCATTTTTGGTTCCGAGAAAGATCACTTTTGTGCACATCTTAAGTAGTTCCTAATTCTTTATCTTGCAATTAACAAATTTGCATTCTATGAGTGAACAAATTATATTTTTGTCCATGGAAGGGATGCAAATTCGCCATCTTACACATGCGCGTTTGCATTTAGGCGAGATGTGCACAAAAATGCATGTCTCAATCAACAAATTTGTCCTTTGAAATGACTCTTACGAGTGTCTGGTTTAGCAGGGATTACCAGTGATAACCAGTGATTACCAAGTCTGTGTACACCTGATTACCAGAGTTGGGCACCCCTCGGGTATTGTTCTCTGCGACTTTATTCATTATAATTTTTTTTGCCTCTGAACGTCGTCGGTGTGGAGAGGGTATCGTTACTGCAACCGCTGCGTGCGGGTTGGTATGGAGGGGCTAATCATTCCCAACCCCATCAGCGCCCCCCACCCCCACTCACCCCGTTTCCCCAGGAAGCGCCCCCCTCCCCTATCGCCTCCTAATAGCAGACGGCATTGTCCCATTGCTTATTGGAATCCCACATCGCCAAGTCACCAGGCCACCACCACGCCCGACCAGGAACGCGCCGTCGTGTACTCCGAGGAGGAGACGACAGTGAGGCCACTGTGCTGCCGCGTTTCTAATCGGGCGTTCTTTCCTGCCCAATGTCTCCTCCCCCCCCCCCTCGGACTCCCC
>NW_026267253.1:590002-590771 GCF_000697945.3 Frankliniella occidentalis | reverse complement strand
GTCCAATATTCAGCGACGCCTTGCGCCTTTGAGTCGTCCTCGCCTCGCCTGGCCTCGCCCCGCGCGTCGCCACCTCTCTCGCCTACCGCTCCGTCGCCGCTGCTCTCTTTTCCTTGGAGGAAAACGGGCGGGCGGGCGCGGGCGGCGAAAAGAAGTGATAAATAAAAAATTCTTTCCGTCGCGTCGTTGCGCGCCTCGTCGCGAGGGGGAGGTCACATCTCCTCAGTGGTGGTGGTGGTGGTGGTGGTGGTGTCCCCCTAAAGGTCCGAGGTGTCCTACGCGGCGGACAGGCGTCTCGTGGTCGGAAGGCGACCGGAGGGGACGACGCCTTGTATCGCCACTTTCCCAGCAAATTGTCCCGCCCCGCACTCCCACACGTCGTCACCGCGCCACGTGGACGTTACGCCCTTCTCCTTTCCCCTCCCTCCACCTCGCATCCCCCAACTGCCTCCCTCCCGCCCCTCCTTCTACCTCCTCCGTCGACCCCTTTCCTTTTAGCACGTCCCAAGGTGCCCCTTTTCTCCCCATCACACCTCTTGTGTCCCGCTCTCTATCGTCGCTTTTTATCTCTCTCTTTTCGCTCCTCCTGCCCCGCTCCTCCCCCCTTTTCCCCGCCTTCTCGCGATTCCCTTTTCGCCACCGTATTAGAAGCGAAGTCAAGAGAGACATTTCACAGTCAATATCGAGGCGATAGGTCTCCTCTTGTCTCTCTGTCCCTGTTCGCTGGCACGCGTGGATCGCGGAGGGGTGGGGACGGTTGGTTGGGGGG
>NW_026267253.1:580528-589952 GCF_000697945.3 Frankliniella occidentalis | reverse complement strand
GGGGGTAAGAGACTGGTGGATGCAAGTAGGAGGGGGTCATATAGCCCCAGGCGGGGGTAGGTGCGAAACGGTGGGGGTGCGGAGCACTTCAGCATTTCATATGATATGCTCTGAAACTGAAACCCAACTGCACAGGAGTTACTTTTACTGTTGTACTAGCCCAGTGCGGCTGGGCAAGCGCATGTTCCGGGCCTCTGTTGCAACAGTAAAATTGTTCGACTGTTCGATTGTTAGAGGGCACTGTGTGCATGCACACCATCTGCGAGCAAACTAGAAAACCGAATACCAATTTCCATGTTGTCCATTTTGGCGCTTGCTCAGAGGATAAAATGAGGAATCAGCTGTCAAATGAGGGGGTGGGGGGTCGCTAAAAATGATATGCCACTTTTATGGTTATTTTTTTAGCAAAACTTTCCCCGAATTTACAGTTGATGTATCATTTTATCCTCAGAGCAAGCGCGAAAAATGGACGACATGAGAATTGGTTTATTCGGTTTTCTAGTTTGTCAGCTTGTCGCTGCCGTCGGGGCATCATAGCGGAAACGCATTGTCCCGCAGGCTCCTCTATAGTCTCAATGGGATTGGGTTAAGTTTCCAGAAAGGTTTTAGGAAACGTAATCCCCATTTGGGCAAGTTGTGAACCGCCTCCTCCCCTGTGCTATTCTGTTTCTCTGGCTGCCCCCACCCCTTGCCCCTCGTGCATCTATCTTGAACCACCTTGCATCCCCTCCGCCCATACAACGCGCGCGGCGTGTCGTCTTGGCCGTAATCTTCATCTCATTATTTCAAAACGACGCGCCACGGAGCCAAAACAACTCGCGCTCTCTCTCTCACACACTCACGCGTTTATTCAAACCTACATATTGCGGCTGTTTTTCTACTCTTTATGTGCCCCTCTCCCCTCTCATCCCCTCTCGATCTTTCTTGCTCTCTCCTTCCCTGTTGTCTCATGTGCGTCATGACGAAACTTGCAGGCATAAAGGGGGTTGGAAAGAGAGAGAGAGAGAGAGAGAGAGAGAGAGAGAGAGAGAGAGAGAGAGAGAGAGAGAGGGTGGGGGAACCCCCATCCCCTTCTCGTTTGGCTCGGCCCCTCCCTGCTAACCGCACAATGAACCTCAGCGCGTCTCTTTCAAAATTGTTCCCATTCAAATCAAAGTGTTCCTCCTACTGCTGGGCTGGCTGCCGCGTTTAACCCTTTCCGTCTCTCTCTCTCTCTCTCTCTCTCTCTCTCTCTCTCTCTCTCTCTCTCTCTGTGTCTTTCTCACATTCTCAGCCCTGCTGGTGAAATGAATGAAGACGTATCGGTGTCGTCCAAGACACTGTGGCGCGAGGGTCTATGGGATGGTGTGAGTGAGTGAGTGAGCGAGGGAGTGAGTGAGTGTGCGATCTCTGAGTTACTCACTCGTGTGGTACAGCGAAGGAAACCTCATTCCCCATGTGAATCATCGGTGACACAAGTCCACCCCCTCCTGTAGCCTCCATTCACCCCCGTCCCGTCCATGCAAAGTATAGGATGTCGCGGGCCCGGTAAAAAGAATGGGAGAACACAAACAAAATATCGCGTTACCGAAAACCACGAACAGGAAACAGACGGTAATTGGGGGCACAATGGGGAATCACACGGGATGTGGGCGATAACATTCTATCGGACCTACTATTTACCTCGACCGAATTAAAACCCTATTTTTCTATCAATTATACTTCCCACTGCCCCGACACCAGAGCCGCTCGAAACCAACATTTTTCGTTTTTGCGCTGTTGTGGTTAAAAAAAATAAAATACAATACTGTGATTCCGAGTCCCGCCCACTTCATTCCATTAAGTAAAGCTTCTGCAGGAAATCAAACGAATTTCCTGCTGTCTGGCTGCTATCGTTTTGTTGTTATTTGCAATATCATCTTTCCCTCTTTTTCTGTCCCTTTCAAATATCGCAAGAAGAGGAAATCCAAATGATCCCGTTATGCAAAAGATCTCGCCGAGGCCGAGCCTGGCGCACCATGCTTTTGGGGCCTTGGCATTGGCTGGCGTTGGCGCACCTGTGCACACCGAGGTGCACACCTGGGACGGCGCGTGGCATGGCAAGGTCGGGGCACCGAGTTCGGCAGTGGTTCTCACAAACATCTTGCACGTTCTGCTGTCAAGTACCGAGAACTGTGTGATTCTCGTATGTCTCTCTAAAAGGGCCATGGCGCATTACGGGCAGAGTGAGTAGGCAAACCCGCGAGCACCTGCGTTTTCTATGAATCATTGCCGCTGACCTGACTCATAACAGCAAACATTTTTACGTGAAGTCCTCCAGTTAATTCGGGAAAGTGCTTCCCAGTGCACAGTGCAAATTTCTAGGTCAGGAACTTTCGATGAAAAAATGCGTATTTGAGAGAATTATGACGGCAAATTAGTTATAAAACAAATCTGAGGACTGCTCAACTTCATTTCTACCTGCTAGGCTCACAAACCATCAAAAATACGAAATTAGTAAAACACTGAAATTCGCCAACTTTTGCCCTGCGCAGGCGCTAGAGAAAACCGGGAGTTTTTCCGGAAATAACCGGGAACTTCGCGGAAAAATGTTTGCTGTGATGGTCCCAAGCCCTAGCTGCCACTGTTATTCATAAACTATCAACGACTGTTACTCGTGTCGCATTGGTTAGAAAGCTATTGTGTTTAGTGCGTGTCTGAGGACTTTGTGCCTTTTTTTTAGTAATATTAAATGTCATGTACTTTAACTTACAAAAAATATTCTTGAACCTACACGCTTAAAACACACCCACACATTGCGCCGGCATCGCGCGCATGATAATATAATAAACTGAAGGCTCCCTGGGGTGACAATAGCCTGCCACGGAGGAAGTTAATTAATTTGACGCCAGTGTCATTTGGCGACAATGTCCCACATCATGATCTCGTTTGCACCGCAGCCCCACCCCCCGCTCTCTCATCCTCGCCCTTCCCCTGCCTGTCGTAGCGCATTCCTGGCCAGGAGGGAGATCCTCATTTACCAGCGATGGAGGCACTTTAAGTCCCGGAGTCGGCTGCCGCCGCTCCGCCCCTCTCCCGACCCCACTTTACTCACCCCTCTAGAAATGTACTTTTTTGCACACGTAACACATGGACTAGATGGAACGCCTCCTTTCACTGCAGACTCAACAGTTGACTGGGCACACACTTGTAATAAGAATGCAAGTGTCTGTTTAATTGCTAGCAGCAGTTGATTTGGCACGTCGACTGTCGCCAGCAGCTGCGCACCTCCTTGTAGCACGTACACACTTGCAGCTCACAAGTCGCTACTATAAAATCAACCTCAAAAGCTAAAATTTGCAAGCATAATGTTGTGTGAATAATGCTTTCGTTCGATGTGACTTGTTTTGAGTCGCGCCAATACCGATCTCAATTTTCACTGGAAACAAATCGCTCAGGCACTGAATGGAATGAAGACTGCAAGCATGTGATGCTACCAGTCGACTTGTTTAGCACAGACTTTGCAAGTACAGGCACTTTCATAAGCAAACACCTGCACAGCTCAGCGCCTACCTGCAAGTCCGAGCTAAGGCTGCTGGTTTTTTATTATTAGTGTTGTTTACAGCCGGAGATCGCTGTGTATTTGGAAGAAGGCGATGGTCGAGGGTCAAGTTAAAGTGTAAAGGGGAGGCGCCGCCAAGAGGCACATACTAGATCCCCGTTAATTGCTTCCTGCTGAATCACACTTCCATTCAGCAGACCGCCTCCGCGTCTGTGTCCATCAGGTCTTCTCTCTCTCTCTTCCTCCCCTCCGACCCACTCTGAGTTGGCCCGGAGTCGCCACCCTCCTCGAGACATTCCGGCGCCTGTCTCCGCCGGTGATCCTCCCCACCCCCGGCCGCCACGTCGCGCCCCCAGCGCCCCGACCCTCGCCACCCGCTGGGCTCTCAAGATAATTTGTAATTTGTAGTCAGGGCGATTTGAATATCCGTACCAGCTTGATGGAAACTAAAACTACTTTTTCGGCCAGCAGCAGCGGACTCATGCCAGGAAATAGAGATGTTCATCATAAAGTGAGAGAGGGAGAGTGAGAGAGGGAGAGTGAGAGAGGGAGAGAGAGATAGAAAGAGAGAGAGAGAGACGATATTGCCAAATTCTGTACGACAGAGATGAATAACGTTATTCTCATTTGTCTCTTTCGCACTAATAACCCGCTGGACGTGCGGGTTCAAACCCTCAGGGCACGTGTCCTTTTGTCACAAACGCACACACGCACACACACTCACACGTTCACGCACGCGCGTCTCATGGCAAGACTACTTGATCTCGGGTGGGGTGGGGGCGCACAATGGGCTGGAATGTGCCTCAACGGGTGATATGCCTGTATTGCCTATTGTCTCGCTGAGGCGGGGCGTGGCGGGGCGTACTGGGGGAGGCTGCTTATCCTCTCCGATGTGGAAAACTTTTCTTATCCAATATGCCTTGAACGTTATAACGTTCTTGTAGATCCTGCTTTTTCTTTGCTCCGAATACTCTGAAAATCCAATGAGTAGAACATAATCGTTGCTCCGCGTTGCATTTGTACAAGTACCCTATAGCAAAAAAACAAAAACAAAAAAAAAACGTGTCATGTACTCTGGAAACTCAAGTGTGATACTGTCCAATTCCAACAGTTATAAGGTGCAACACCATGAGTATTGCACTTTTAAGTGTGATACATGTGTGGTACACTTTGAAGTATGTTAGTATGAAGTTCTACACTATAAAATGTGATACTCATGGTATTTGACTTATAACTGTTGGACAGGATCACACTTGGAGTTCCAGAGTAATTGAGGAGACAGGGTTCTGAAAACTATTATTCGTAATTGCCTTTAACGCACCTTAACCCTAGCAAAGAGAGAAAACTGTCAACGGACTAGTCTTCATACACACTAACTGGATTTGTATCTTTTTATTTGTACGAATTTAAGCAATCTTATTTCTGCACACACATATCTGCGTTGATTTGAACATTTATGTGCATTCATGTGTAGAAAATCATGCTCTTTGGCGTACAAATTTGTACGAATTGAAACGTAGGTTTAACTTAGTGCGAACGTTTGCATAAAAACATACAAATACATTTAGTGTGTACTCTTCTTGTCCTTTTATTTGAAGAACGAACCGGGTGCCTTTGCCACCATTTTAACAGTGGTTAAGTGTACCAATTTTCTCACGATAGAACTAAACTTTCTGAATAATATACGCCTTTTTTAAAATTGTACACCAAGAAAATGTGTTCATTGATTTAGAGAAATTGCGTTTACAAATAAGGCAAATTTCATTCTCGTTTTGAGGCATTCTCAATGTTGTCTAGATCATAACGTTGATTTATCGTAGATTAGGGTTGCGAAATTACCGGTAACAATCAATGTTACCGTAAATTACGGTAAAATTGGTAATTTACCGGAAATAATGGAAAAATTGGAAAAATTCGATTTGTAGGAGACAAACTGGCAATTTACTATTTCTTGGAGATCGAAATTCGTGTGTACTGCCTATAAAGTAGCGGAATAGTCGGTATTAGCTAAATCTATTGGAATATTTGTGTTTATCATCTGGTTTTCATTAACATCAGTTGTATATAGATATACCAAAAGTACACCTATAAAAATCGTTATCTAAAGCTTTGCCGTTTAA
The DNA here is from genome assembly GCF_000697945.3 of Frankliniella occidentalis. Classification (NCBI taxonomy): domain Eukaryota; kingdom Metazoa; phylum Arthropoda; class Insecta; order Thysanoptera; family Thripidae; genus Frankliniella; species Frankliniella occidentalis. Next base: position 584,312 of record NW_026267253.1, on the reverse strand, counting down.
ACTTAAGAATCATGACAAATTTGCGATCAGGTCCCGACAAAGTTACTAAAAAGGTAATAATATGTCATATTTACCATTCCAAATGTGATTTTTGCTTCTGAAAAGTGAGTTTTTGACTCATTTTAAAGTGCTATAATTACCGTTTTTTTCCACGTTACCGAGCATTTGGTAAATTACCGTAAATTACCAATTTTTCCGGTAACGTTACCGGTAACATTACCGGCCGTCGCAACCCTATCGTAGATTTTGTCATTAATTCAACTGCATTCTCCTTATGTTTGATTGAAAAGTTGCTTTGAAGTTTATTAAGGAAAAATTCCTTGACGCAGTTTGTCTTGTTTCGATAAGACAAATATTTTCTGGGTGTATGTGACACAGGTCAGGATAAGTCGCGCGTCGGTGGCTTAAGGGTGACGGACCAGCACTGAGGGAGTGGGAATATTTAATATAAATGTCCCCACGATAACTCCTGAAACACAAAATAAATTAATTAATTTTGCGGCTGGAGGGTGGCGTAGCGTCACGGGGACCCCGGTTCAACAAGGGCGAGAGAGAGAGAGAGAGAGAGAGAGAGAGAGAGAGAGAGAGAGAGAGAGAGAGATGGTGCGCAGGGTCTATGTGCACGGCTTGGGCTCTTCTTATTTTAATTTGACGACTCATTGTCGCATTAGGGTGGTGGGATGGGAAAGGGGTGCTGGTTGTGGCAGTGGTGGTGGCCGTGCTGGGGACGGCCCTCCTGCTGCTGAGGCAGGGGGCGGAGCGCCCTTGGTAGACGCAACATGGCCGCCGTGTTGCAAGTGTAGCAGAGCAGAGAGAGGCTGGTGGGCCTTACGCCCATCGCCCCCCACTCAGGCCCCCGCCGCCCACAGCCGCCCCACCACGCCCCGCCACGCTCGCCTGGTCGCCACCCCTCCTCACAACGCCCCTCCCAGCTTGACACGGCGCGGTTACAGTCGCGAGCTTGACGCCGTTACTCTGTTGGAGATTTTCTTTCCGCTCTTCCTCCTCTAAATGGTGAACAATTTCTCCCAATAAAATGGTACCGTTTCAGCGAAGAGACAGTTTTCTGCTGTAGTAAGGGACACCTTGTCCCATATGAATTAAGATACAAATTTGCCTCTGTTCTTCATTTGCATCAAAACGTTGTCATTACGTGCCTAATAATTCCTATCTTGAAAGGAAATTGTAAATTTCTTCGGTGTTTTAAAAATATCTATACTAAGCCATAGTTTTACAAGCCACAACACTGATAAAACCAAGTGTCTAACTGCAAGTTTAATACGTCAAGTGTTCAACTCCCTAGCTGAGCACTTGCCAGTGTTCAACTCGTTAGCTATAGGCAAGTGTGAAACTCCTCTACTGAGCACTTCCTAGACAATGTGAGCGTGCAATTTAAGAAAGTGTTGAACAGATAAGGTGAACACTTGTCACATCTACCAACTTGAATACTTGCAAGTATTCGACTTGCAGTTGCTCAGGAGTGTTAAGCAGTTGCACATGCGTATGCGCAAGTTGCAACTTTGGTGCTTACTTGGTTTATCAGTTGGGATTCTGCTAAATTTTTGCGTCAATGATCTTACTTTTCTGTTGCTACACCTAGAAACCCGTGTCTTTAAGTCAACGAAATCGTGACTTTGACGACTTTCCCGGGAAGAAAAAACTTAACTTTTACCTACATAGCTCTACTTTACAGAAACTTAACTTTCACTATACAAAAGCTACTTTAAAATATGCACAAAGAACTACAAATTTCGGATAAGGGGTTCAACTTAACATATGGAAGTTAGCTTTCTTCATACTTCATGTATCATTTCTTTCCACCCGGGTTTTCGTCGAAACGAAGGAAAAATTTCATCAGCTCTGACCGAGGCTCTGACAAAATTTCTTCAATTTGACGAAACTGTAGTGGTATTAGATACATTGTTTCGCTATCTAAAGGATAAAATTGACTTTGGTTAATGGCACGAAAGTTTCGTTCTGGTTGATAAAATTTACTTTAGAACGGTTTTCTGGGTGTAAGACAGAAAATTACTTCATATTTGCGTTTTATTTTATCATGACAAGTGCACTTGTGAAGCATTCCACACGAGGACTGGCACCACCAACCTCCTCAATGTTGGCACTTCCCCCCTATCTCCTCACAAAAAAATCTAAATTTGTCGAAAGAGGAGAGAGGGAGAGAGACAGAGAAGAGCATAAACGTTGAAGAACGATGAGAGATGGCGCCCAGGGCGAGAAATGTAGTAGAAAGAGTTTGCGGAGCTTTGGCGCCGTTTGGCGCGGACGGTCCGCTAGTCCTATGACGTGTCTGTTTCATGCCCCCACCCTGCTTCCTCCGAACGTCCCCCGTCCCCTTCTCTCCTTCCCCACGACGCCACAGTGCGCGGTATACAATCGAGCCACAGAGCAGACTTCCATTGAAAACAAAATATAAAAAGTTTTGTAATTGCATCGCGTCTTCCTTCCATAATGACTTTTTCTTGCGAAAGTTGTCGGCATTCCTCTTGGCGTGTCACCAGCAGCCACAGAGACTGGCTCTTCCGTGAAACCAGAGCAAGAAAAAAATCTTAGCTTGTAAAAATTGTATTTTTTGGTATTTTTAATATTGCTTTTGACGTCATTTTATTCGTTTCCAAAAGTCATAACTTTAAGTCACATTTTAAAATTTGGCTCTTTGTTTACCAGTGCAGTTTATATAGAACAATACACATTTTCGGTCTCTCTCGGCCCCCTTCCCCCCTACCTCTAGTCCTCTAGAACCCCGTACACACACACACACACACACACACACACACACACACACACAGGACAGTAAAAAGTCGCTGGGCCGCACTCTTGATTTACGGTTCGGCTCGGCCGCTCGAAGCAGAGCGAGGTACCGGGGAGGGAGAGAGAGAGAGAGAGAGAGAGAGAGAGAGAGCGTAGCGCGCGGAAACTGAGATAAAATACGTATAAATTTGCGCAACTTGCGAGAAGCGGATCCTTTTCAGAGAGAGAATGGGTTCCATTGTGCTGTGGCGAGGGCCGTGGGCAGACCTACTGGCTAAGGGAGGGAGGTCTCCGAGGCGACGTGCCTGTGGTGGTGGGCAGGGGGCCACAGGCGTCCAACCGGCCCCTCGCACGCAGCCCAGACAAGTCCGCTACACCGCGCACTGGTCCTCTCCTCTCCTCCCCCTCTTGGACCCTCACCCTCACGTACGACGGTAGGCCACCGTTTACTCCTGGAATGAACAGAGGTCAAAACCTCGCACCCTAAAAGACCCATACATTTTATTACATTTATTTCATCTTATTTTGTTTTTTCAATAAGTATAAAAAAATAGGTTTCAAAGAGATAGTTAAAATTTAATTTTTGTTAATTTTTCATTCCTCATACGGACAAACTGTGCCATTATGAAGTTCGTGCGATACTGCAGGCCGGGAAGAATGAATGTAAGCGATCCCCGTGATGCGCCGAAATCGACTTCATATCGCCCCCTTTTGTCGTGACACGGTTGCGCGGTCCCGACACTCTTTTCAATTACCAGACGCGCCCCTCGAGTGAGACGAAAAATTATCCCCATCCCCTCTCTCCAATCCAGCAGCAACAGAGCGGGGCACAGCGCAAGCCCAGCCCACTCAAGAAAACTCCTCCCTCCCCATTGTGGTAACTCTCTCTCTTTCTCTTTCTCTCTCTCTCTCCCTCCCTCCCTCCCTCTCGCTAGGCCCGTATGATAACGCTCCGCGAGCGAATTGAATCTTGTGTGTCTGGTGGGCCCGCTGCTGCTCCGGGCAGGAGCGCGGA
>NW_026267253.1:572817-575406 GCF_000697945.3 Frankliniella occidentalis | reverse complement strand
CCCCCTCCACTCCCGCCTGCTCCGCGGCGGCCGAGGCCCCTGACGGGGCCGAGGTAGGCACGCCCGCCGCACGGGCGCGTCCACCGGGTGGCCCATCCCCTCGTGCGCAGGCGCCGCGGCCCACGGCGCGGCGTCAGGCCAGCGACAGGGTTACTTTTACATTTTCGTCTAGCTAACCGGCTACGTTTGTTTTTCAAGTCTTTCCGCCGATCGCGTATGCTCTGGCAGGGAAGGCTCTCGCCCCGGCGACCGCCCATCACCGCCACCACCACCACCGCCGAGATAGCGTTCGTCTGCGAATAATTTATTCGGCGGCGTCGCGAATCACTCGGCGGCAGTCAGGCACAGTTGGCCGGCCGGACCCCTTTTGTGGCTCCGTCTCTCTCTCACTCGATGTCGGAAGATAGCGCGGCCGCCTCGCTCCGCTCGCGAGAGAGAGAAAGAGAACGATAGAAAGAAGGGAGGGGGAAACGGAAAGAAGTCGTCGCCAATGTTACCTCCTTCTGTTTTTATTTCCCTTTTCTGTTTCTAAGTGTCTCGACCGCCTTTAGGCGCATCCCAAACATCGCACACAGAGTGCAATAAAAATAAAGTATAACAACATGACCCCGTTATCTATCTATCTATCCATCTATCTATCTATCTATCTATCTATCTATCTATCTATCTATCTATCTATCTATCTATCTATCTATCTATCTATCTAAACTATCTCTCTCTCTCTCTCTCTCTCTCTCTCTCTCTCTCTCTCTCTCATCTCTAGACCTGCGTTTTTCCCGCGCGGGTGTAGGAGGAGGGAAGTGCTTGAAAGGGAGAGCACAGGCAAGGATATCTCTACTGCCACACCGCCTTCCATTTCCTGTGCAGACTGTAAGTAAAACGGAGGGGGAGGGGGGCGGCGGCGGTGGAGCTCGGCGGTGACTGTGAGACGTTATTCCAGCCCCGCCTTGATTTCACGCCTCGCGTCGTCTGCTAGCGGGTCTGTCGTCTGCTACTGAGGCCGAGGAGCGGGGGCCCCGCCTGCGCTAGTGCGCCCCGGGCGAGCCGCGGGGGGAGGTGAGGGTGGCGGGGTGGTGGCCTTCGAGATTGAGAGAGAGTTGCTGGGGGGTTGCGGTGTGGTCTCGCACTCTGTGGCCGACGATTGGAAACATCATTAAATCGAAGGAGGAGGAGGAGGGGAGGGAGAGTGGGGGTGGGGGATGGTGGAGCTCTCTCGCCCGCTCGCCCGGGGGCCTCAGCCCTCGGCACGGCTCGGCTCTGGCCAAGAGGTCGCTGCTGCGATTTCACACCTAGTTACGTTTCACAGATGTTTGTGTCTGAATGGAGCGGAAGACGGTGGGTTGGGCGAGGGGGAAGGGAGGGGGTAGGCTTGGGCGTGAAGGGGGGAGGTGAGAGTTTGAGGTTGATGATTCGGAGATATCAGAAGGTGGAATGCGAAACTCTTGGACTTAATAACCTGCCAGACTGTCATTTCGGGCCGGATCAAACTATAAAACGCTCCAAAAGTTTAAATTTAAGTTTGAACTTTTTGTAAACACGACAAAGCTTTGGCACAAGGGTGCCGAATTCCACCCCGTGTTTCTAGGTTGCGGTCGCAGTCGAGCGTGTGTGAGAAGTCGGACTGGCCATTAGAGGCTGGGTGTCGCGCGTTACTTCTGGCCGGGCAAACTTTGTTGAAACTGGCGAGATCAAAGGCGCTGCCGGTCGGGCCGGGCAGGCAGGCCGCAGGCCGCGGCCTTCCGCGCCTTGGAAATTGTTTTTAATCGGACCAAGACCTCAAAGACGACCTTTGCACTGCTATCATTCCCCCCCGGCAATCAGACCAGACGTTTCACAGCCGCAGCCATGTCTGGGGCTGAAACCACGCAAGCGAGCTGGAGAATGAAGGAAAAGAAAAGGAAATGCGGAAATATGTGTCACGCCTCTGGTTGCCTCTTTCGGGCTGTTTACGCTGTAGCCTTGCATTAGCTTTGGCAATTAGAAGGAATTAACTAGGGGCGACACGGGGGGAGAGAGAGAGAGAGAGAGAGAGAGAGAGAGAGAGAGAGAGAGAGAGAGAGAGAGAGACGGAGGCAAGAGTAAAGCAGAGCGAGCGAATGCCTGCGGAGTGTCGAGTGCTTAACACCCCCAGTATTTTCCGCCCTAGAGACTTTTGCAGTCGCCAAAGCAAAGACCTCAGGTTAATTAAAAAGAAATATGAAGGTGTAATGAAGTCACGAGGGACCCGCCGCAGAGGCAAAAGAGGGCGTGGCGGGGCGGGGTGGGGGCGCACAGAGTGTATACAAACCGACGGGTCGGAAGGAAACGCTCAGTAAGTTAATTAGAGAGAAATCGGTGGTGCCGCAATGCTACGCTCTGATTGGCCGTGCCCCCCCCCCCTTCCCCTCTCGTCTCTTTCACTTTCTTTCTTGGTCCCTTCTTTTCTTTCAGCTCCGTGCCAAGTAGTAGGGTGGCGGGGCGTGGCGGCGCGAGGGCGAGGGCGGGCGCGGGCGCCTCTCTCTCTCTCTCTCTCTCTCTCTCTCTCTCACCGCGCACCAGCTTTTAGCCAAGTTTGTGTTTCGCGCGACGGCGAACGCGCGCTGTGCATTT
>NW_026267253.1:564871-568641 GCF_000697945.3 Frankliniella occidentalis | reverse complement strand
TCTATCTATCTATCTATCTATCTATCTATCTATCTATCTAAACTATACCCTACCCAACCCAGCCCCAATACCCCTTTTGGAGGAAAGGGCCACCACCCTGTATTGCAGCACTCTGCCCATAATAGCCAGTCCCTATATAATAATGGTTATTAGTCGTAATCAGTTTTTATTGTAATGGGCGGGTCAAATTGGGGGCCGAAATCTTATAAATCAGGAGGAGACCCGTTACTCAAGAGTGAAAGAAAGAAAAAACGTGGAAGAAGGAAAGAGAAAGAAGGGGAAAGGGAGGAGATCGAGCAGGAAAGTGCCCCCTCGATTCATTCTTATTATTTTCGAATACGGAGTCGAGAAATAATTGGCAGGGAGAGATATCCGCACAACGGTGTGCGCTGTTTAGAATAATTCTCCACCCCTCAGCGGTTCGTCTGTCCCCTCTCTCTCACTCCCTCCCCCCTTTCCCCCGATACATGCACTACCCTGACGTCCAACCCCACGCCACCCACACATCGAAAGACACACACACACACACATCCACATACACGTGAGCAGAAGTAAGAGAGCTATAGCGGCGAGATCCTCTATTGTCCCACCAATTTATCTCACATCATTGAGGAGTGCGCTTGGTGGGGTGCAGGGTGGTGGGAGGTTGGACGCGACGGATCCCGCGGCATGTTTGGTGGCGGAAGGGTTGGTCACACCGCTCTCTGTGTGTCATCTCTTCCCCGCGGACCACTTTCCCAAGTCAATGCAGAACGGTACATTCTCGTTTCCCCGCTCGAACCCAATCTAACACAATCACATACTCGTACCCGCGCACTTTGCGCCCGACACTTTTGTTTGTATCGGATACATTTTTGTAAGACGTACTGTATACGTATATGTGGGGTATTTGCATCGCATAGTCCACAGCAGTCTATTATGTGCGGTGCGATTTTGATAAGTGCAAATAAGATGCGACGAACAAAACCGAGAGGATAAAATAAGAAAGGTTTCGGTAGTGAATTAAGGCGCCTCGCGCCTACGGCCGCTCGGCGCCCATCATCTCCAGCCCCGCTCTGCGCGACACGTCCGTTGCCGAGGAGATTATCGCCTTCCAATTTTATTCTTGGCTTGATTCGAAAATGCGGTCGGTTATATAGTGTGCGCTCGGCTGTGTGTGTTTGTGTGGCACGAGGCGGGTTGGGGGAGGAAAGAGGGGGGGGGATGAGGGGAGGAGAGGGTGAGAGCGGCGCGCGCGACTGTTCGGCCGGCCAAGGCGGCCCATGTTAATCTCCACTTACCACTACCTGTCACACACAGAGGATTGTTTCAATAATAATGCTTTGATTTGCATTCGGGCGCGTGCCGCCGCCGGGGGCCCGGGCCGTATAGCAGGGTGTCAAAGAGCGCTGTTATTATTTTGTTCTGATTTTGATGGATTTTTTTTTTCGAACAATGAATTTGTCATTGAGAAACTTCCTCCCCCCCGCTCTCCCCTAAACATATTCCACATGATATTTCTACCATAAATAGTTTGTTATTATTATTTTATCATCGATTTTGCAAGTGTTTAATAGTTTGTTATAATGCGCAAATGATGCTGCTGTTTTTAAGGCAACACAATCGGAAAGACAGTTTACGCTTGCATCGCAGCCCAAACATACTGTGTTCCTCTCTTTACCTTGGCTGCAACTCTTTCTCTTTCGAGGGCTATAAATAGATCATCAGCAGCTCGCGTCCCCGGAACAAAATACAAATATGAATACATCCTCTGCATGAGCGATAAAACCCATTGTGGCAAATACAATAACAGTCCGGGCGAGGCGCGGCGTGTCCGCGACGGCGAACCACATGTACCGGCTTAGCGCGGGTGACCGATGCGCCCATAATTGTTAATTCATTGCTGTGGGAAAACAGAGAGAGAGAGAGAGAGAGAGAGAGAGATTAGCCTGTGAACGGGTTGCGTGTGTGGCGAAGGGCATCCAAAATGAACGAGAAATCAGATGTTGTTTTGATCTCCCCTTGGTTCCCTTTTGATAATAAGGTTCTCACTCATCTGTACTCCACGTTGACATGTTGTCCCATCTCGGGAAGGCTGTATCCCACTCTTTCTGCGTCTGCTTGGGGTGCTGAGGGCAGAGATGAAAGGAGAGAGTGAGCGATGCGGCCTATCTCACTCTTACTTCCAGGTAAGTAAACAAACGACACGGCCTGTGATGACGCATGCATCGATGTAAGTGCACACAACGGGAAAAAATCTCATACCTTTTTTTTTCTCACAAGAATAAAAGGAAAAAATCGAGAGGTTATGATGTTACGAAAACTCTAATAGGGAATGAATGACTGGGTTTCGCGAGGAAGTGGTGAATGCGGTTGGGAAGAAGAGGGCTGAAGAGCATTCCGGCGAGGTCGTCCCGTCTGAGTCATCCACCCACTTCGTACCTGGCAAGCGAAAGAAAGATAGCGCGCGGGCGTGTTCGTGTGTGTTTTGCGGTTCATTTATTTTTAGTAGAATTGGAGAAGGGGCCTTAATACACTTTACATACTCCCCTTTTACCCACACAAAACAAAACAAAAAAATGTTCGGAAACTGAACGCTTTTTGTCGTTAGGACGTGCGGCCACGGCGCGGGAACAAAGTGAGTTGTGTCTTTGCGAGACGCGCACTGTGGGGAATGAAATACGTTAATACGTAAACTCTTAAAGACGTATAATTGCGGAGGGATATTGTCCCGCGACGCACAATGGGGGATTATAATACGAGACAAAGGCGGAAGGGTTGAGGCGGGTCTTCCAGTGTGGCCAACTGCTGGTGTAGACAAATAACACGGGACCACCGGGGGGCGTCGGGATAGTTGGCCATCCTGTGCACACGAATGTGTGTGTGTGCGTGCGTGCGTGTGTGCGTGTGTTATGGTAAACGTCTCTCCTGTGCCTGTGCAGCGTTTGTCGGGTGCGTCGCTCCTAATGTGGCTCTGTTGAAACCTTTCACCTGCTAGCCATGAGAACATGATATTCCCTATGCAATTGTTCATTGAGCCTTTGTACCACAATTATAAGGTTTTTCTGTATTTTAAAATCAATTTGGCTAAGATGTAAACCGCGTGGGCTAAATCAGAGGAATAGTGGGGGGATGCCTGGCCACATTTTCGACGTGGTGCTCATAATCATAGGACGAAGCATTTGTACTAAATCTTTCGGTACATTTTTTGTGCATGATTACGGACAAATTTGTACAATAGTAGGTAAGTATGTACCGGGTGTTTCATAAAAGACACAGGTGCCTGCGGGTTTGCCTACGCGCTCTGCCCGTAAGGTAAGGCACCCCTTGAATAGGCAAAACCCGCCCGCACCTGTGTATTTTATGAAACACCCGATACATATTTGTATGGTACTTGCCGATCTCTCCATACGTTTCGCACAAACAGGTACACACGCGCAGTGCAGCGCACTTTGGCCTTCCCCTGGTGTCGCACCGCCGCCCACTGGTCTCGCTTAGGCAACGTTACGTGATAACTGGACGTAACGACTGCCCGGTACCGTTGACAGATGGTTCGGCCGTGATTACCGGCCAGACTGACTATGTAAATACGACTCGACCATATTTTCCGCTGGCTGGGTCACTATACCTCCACCGCCGTGTGTTTGTGTTGAGCAGAGAGACGATGAAGAAGAACAGAGAGAGAATAAAAAAGGGGGTTGCGGGATATTTATCCAACAGCGCGGATATAGAATCAAAACACCGCAAGAAGCAGCCGCATGCAAATGAATGGGGGTAGGCCCCGCCCCCCC
>NW_026267253.1:564338-564821 GCF_000697945.3 Frankliniella occidentalis | reverse complement strand
CATGGTGAGTCACCGTTCTCCAGGGCTCCGGCACTGCCAGGGCCCCGCTCGCCGCGCGCGATCTGAGCCGATACAGCCCCCCGCCGCCACGCCCCGCCCCAGCGCGACATCGCACAACGGGGTGACGACAATCAACCAGCGTCCGCCCAACAATTGGCGCGATTGACACGCGTGCAGCAGAGAGACGAGACGAAAGGTATATGTCTGCGCGAACAACAACAACAACAACAACAACAATGGCCGCTCCATTTGACTTGAACGCTTCGACGCGCCATTCTCATTGTCTCCCGCCTTATTTATTTTACCCTTTCACCGGAATAATGAACACATTTCGGACTGCGTCTCTGAACCAGCAGCGCTCGCTCGCGGGGGGTTTTATTAATTACTTTAAAAACTGCTGCCGGTTTGTCGCCAGCGTCAAGTCGGCCGCGCCATTATCGGAGTTTCGCGTGGGCTTTCCCTCGCCCCCCCCCCCCTTCCTCT
>NW_026267253.1:553365-564288 GCF_000697945.3 Frankliniella occidentalis | reverse complement strand
TCGTCCTTTCGTTATAATTGGGAGCGGATGGTCGGTCCCAGCTCCCGGCCACACTCGCGGGACAAGCACTGCTTCCCCTTCCTCTCCCCCGCCCCCGCGAAATTTCGACAAAAGGACAGAGTTTTGCGCGTGCGCGCGCTTTACCGCGAACCGGGCGGCGGAGAGATGCCGGACGCCAGAATAAGTAAATGCGGAGAAGAGGGAGGTCGACTGAGTGAGGGAAAAGCGAGACCCGGTATCGTAACCTTTCGTCGAGGGGGAAACAATTCCCTTTTGATGTGTACACATGATTCCCGAAATACTTGATTTCCAGTGATTCCCGTCCGCTTATATTTATTTCTCAGGTTTTCTATTGGCAGAAAACGCTTAATGCGACCAATTTGTACCAGTTTCGCTCGTTTCCCGCTTAGTTAAGGCGATTTCTGTCACGGTTAAAACAATGTCTCATTTTTTCAGGAAAAAATGAAAACTTTGAGGAACTCCCTTGGTTTGTGGAAAGCTCCGCATATTTCGAGGAAGTCTCCTCAAAAAATGTGTCACTCTTCCTTATTTTTTGAGGAGGTTCCTCAAAATCTGAGGGGAGATTTGTGGAGTTCTCCTCAAAAAATGAGACATTGTTTTTACCGTGGTCGATTTCGATCAATTTTTATTGTGATGATTCCGATAGGCAGGGAACTCCATGATTCCCGGAGTTCTTGCCCCCTCGCCTTCCGTAAATTTTCGATTGACAAGTGAATGTTACCGAAAGGGGCGTGGCCGCGGAGGGCGTGATGCGGTCTGCTGATTGCGTTCGGCCGCACTTCGCAGCACTCTAGCCCCAGCGCCACGCCGCGCCCCACGCCGCTGCAGACCACTGAAGCGCACACCCCGCAGAACGTGTTATGCTCTTGCGGATTATGTACGCGTTGCGACGCCCGTGTCACGCTCGCAATTTTCTCTCACGTTTGCGTCAGTTTGTAGTATAATGCAACGCAAACAACTCTACTTGCGTGTTGTTTCCTTTGGAGTTTCTGAAAAACAACAAATCATCAGGAAACTAAAACTATTATTTCAATCGAATACTTACCTTCTTACCTCCCTACAAATGAAAAATATTACAAATTTTGTACCGTGTTGAGAGAATATTCGTGACCAGAAATCGAGGTGGTGTTGGTGTTGAAGAGGGCGGGTGTGGTGGTGGGTGTGCATCCACTCGTCCTTCGCCGTCCCACTGCTGCCTTTCGCGACAAATCTGATGGAAAGAGAAGGATGATAATTCTGCCTGCACGGTTTGGCTTTAAGGGTCAGGCGAGCTGGAGTGTCTTTTGCGCGCCGGGCTCAACGACGCCGTGGCGAGAGGGTGAAAGAGAGGAGGACTAGGAAGAGAAAAAAAACCTCGGCAAAGGAATGTTTTATATAGAGTCTGGCAAAGCGGAAGACATGCAGCAGCAGCGGGGGAAGCAGAGAGCAGTAGAAAGAGCCCTGTGTCTTGTGTACACCCACACTGGCGTGCTGCGTTTTGTATCAAGCAGTGCTTCAGAATTGTGTGTCGCCCTATATATTTACATCAAAAAATATTAGTGGAACCCAAAGGCAAAACTATCCCCAAGCTAGAAAGACGTTGTATACTCCTTCGACGTCAGCATCCCCTCCCATTTACTGTTGTCCCGCCCACGCGTGGCTCGCACGCACGCACGTCCTCTATTATAATACATCCTCAATCACCAATTGAAATTTCGCGAGTCGATCTTTTGCGATCCTCTCCACGTCCCATTGCCCTGTGAAGCACGTTCTTCTTCTTACGTGTGCACTCGCAAAAGCTCTATTATTAACATTTTTTTTACCGGTTTGACGATGCCAGTTATACCCGTAAAGGCATTTCAATCGAAACGCCCTGCGTGACGAGATGTCAAAGCCCATTCGCGCCCGTATGGGTCCTCATTCCAAACCCTTTAGTAGTGAGCTGATGGCCAATTTTATTTACGAACACTCTATCGCTTCCTGCAATAACATTCCCAGGTAGTCTTTATTTTTTGCGCATTTTTAGGGCGTTATGTGGCATTGATGCGTCAAAAATGCACCATTTACGCCATGTTTACGCACCGCTCTGTCACCAGGGAATTCCTCAGCCTCTGTTCGGTATGGTTCGGGCCGCTTCTACCACAGTGCTGCAGCCCTGAATCCGCCTGCAGCGATAAAATAAAGATGAAGATGATCTTTAATGATGACTGAAAATCAGTCAATTATCTCACTGTTAGTTTGCATGTAGACTTAAAACAAATCTCGCGGCCGTCCCAAAATGGACGATGTGACGCTCTTCTCTTGTCTCTCTTTCACACGCACACGCCACAATGCGCTGGCCATATCTCTTTACAATCATCTTCATAACCCTTTTGTGCGTCGCGCCGACCTGTTCGCCATGATATTGTCCGCCCGCCTGCCCGTCTCTATATCGCCGCGGCCCCATCATCGGCCTGGGCCGAGCTGGGAAAAATATTTTGGACGGTTTTGGCTGGGCGACGACATGTGATGTTGATGGTGGTGATGCTCACAAATGGGTCGCCGCGATGCGAGCTGCGATATGTGTGCGCAGGTCTCTATACATATGCTCGCACGCCTGGCTGGCTGTTCCGCTGAGAGAACGAAAAGAACAAAGGTACCTTTGGAGTGAGGTTAGGTTTGTTGTACGTGCGGACGCCACGCAGGGCCGTCGAGCTGAGCATACGCTGCTCACTGTAATCCTCTTTGCAGGATCCTTCATCTCGTGCGTGTTCGGAAGAAATTAGAAAGGAAAAATTCACGGCAGTAAAAACTGTGGAAAAGGACGTATATACATAAGCGTCGACCTCATCACTGTCAATGGACATGTTGTGTACTGTCTGTGTTGTACGCATGTCGGCCGGAAGTGGCCATATTTTTAAACCAAAGAAAAGCCCGCACTTTTGCGATATTCTTTCCGTGACAAAAGGCGGGGAGTGGGAGAGAAGGGGTATTATAATAATATGAAGACAGCAGGCACACCATTGAGCCTTGCGCGGAACATGTTTGACTCTCTCTCTCTCTCTCTCTCTCTCTCTCTCTCTCTCTCGTTCAACCTTTTCAGACCACCCCCTCCCACCCCAAGCCCCCTTCCCCTCCCTTCTCGCCGCGCCCCCGCTTATGAAAAGACAATACTATGAAGCCCAATAATTTTTCAAACGGATCGAAGATAACGGGCGCCAAGTGTTTTGGGCGTGTCAGGCGCAAGCCTGCTCGATACGTCATTCGCCCCCGCGGACCACCTCTGTCCGGCGCGAACGGCGTCAAAGCGTCCCCCTTCTATACCCCCGTCTCAATTCTTTATGTTTTTGCCAGAGATTTCAAAACTGGCCGCGCCGACGGCCGCCCGGCCCGCTTCCCTTTTTATAACCGTTCCATGTTGAGGTTATAATTATTTGTTTTAATCCCGGCGCCCCTCTGATTGACTTTGATGTACGGCCCCACCCATTGTCAGAAGGCTGTGGGCCGGCGGGGCGCGGGGCGCGGGTGGAAGAACATGGATATGCCGAATTAATCTCTGGCCATTGTACCACACGGCATCGCGGGAGAGTCTGTCCAATGACCACAATGAGACCGCGGGAGAAAGATGACGGGGAGGGAAAAAAAAAATAATGAAATAATGAGAGAGAATCGGGAGAGCGAGCGCGCGAGTGGCTGTGTGTTGTGTGCGGAGCTTGCTAGCGATCGAGTCAAAAATGGAATCGAATAATAAATCAAGGCACATAAGGGGCCTCGACGCGATCACATCAGGACTGGGACCTAAGCTACTAATGGCCTAGCGCCTTTTTGTTCACAAAACGCGCAAATAATTGCTGGCACGTCTATAGGGAAAACAAGAAGGCCGTGTTACAGCTAGTGGGGAACAAACCGGCTGCCTTTTTAGAAGTTAAAAACCGTGGAGCGTTGTGCTTAGCCCCTAGGGAGGGTGAATTAAGCACACATGCATTATGAGCTCGACCACAGCAAATCTTCATGCCGCCCTGGAGGTTGTAATTGGGGGTGACTTTAGCTCACAAACTAAACGCAAAAAAAATAAAAATAATAATAATAACTTCAACTCCTCTGGCGTTCCGGTTGGCCTCGCGCGTGGGGTGCGGACGAGCACTACGGTTGGTTAGGCCCCTGTGCGGCTCCCCCGCACACACAAGTTGGAGGTTTGTCTCTGTTTTAATTTATATGCTGATTGTTGTATAGGCTATATCACACGCGGGCCGTGCTAGTAGTAAACGCGCGCGCAGCTACGCTTGGCCACGCCCCGCTTCACCCCGCCAACACCCACTGCGACCCAAACTTGTGGTGCTCGCTTGTTGGCGTGCACGCTGGCGTGTAACCCTGCTCTTCGAAGTTTGCACATGTACCAAGGCGAGTGGGGCCGGGAGAGGGTGGGGGGCACCTCCCGGCCTGAGCTCGCGTTAGAGGGAGGATGACAATGGGGGGGTTTCAAACTGGGGGGGCTGTATGAACACAGATTCCTGCTGTGTTGGTGTGGTTGGTGTACACCCCCTCCCCCCTCCCTCCCGCCCTTACTCGGACGACTTGTGGCGACGGTCTGTTCGAGACACAGTAGTCCTCCGCACCCGGTGACTTCCCCCCTCCATCTCCCCTTCAAACCCCCCAGACTCGACCCCCTCTCCCCCCGGCACATTCTAAGGTCCAGCTGTCAAGGGGAGAGAGGGGGGGGAGGGGGGCACAGTGATTCATCTGTACACAGGGTTTTTGTGGCATAACTTACCTGACATCTTACTTTTTGTGTAAAAATTTTAATTTGTCTTCAAACTCGAAAGGTTTGGGTCAGTGTCGAGTTGCACGGTTAATTGAAAGGTCAAGAAAATAAGATCGCGACGCAAACTACTCACTTTTGCTCAACTCTCTCTCTCTCTCTCTCTCTCTCTCTCTCTCTCTCTCTCTCTCTCTTTTGCACTCATTGACTTTCCTGGCGGACGAGGAACACGCGTCAAGCCTGCGCGTCAAGCCTCCAACCCCCACCAGCCCGCCAGCCCCGCCGCACCACGCCAGCACGTGGTCAGGATTACGAAATGAAATTGCGTGAGAAACTTTAGAATGGAAAGGGTTGAGCGGGAGGGTGCCAGCGCCGGGACCCCCGCGCAAAGCCACCACAAGTTATTCATTTTCGCAATCCCAAATTTATCATTGCAAAAATTCAAAAATGAAGTAAAGGTGTCTCAACGCAAATTCTTGTTGTGGACAGAAATTATTAACCACAAAAATTGAATTAAATGAAGGTGTCACAAAACAAAGACTGAGGTCACGAAAATCCTAGCTTTTACGTTACATACCAGGTGGCTGATAAACCCCGCGCACTTCCAGTTATACTGCTCCGCACACGAATGCGGCCAGGCTTGCCTAAATCGCCTTTTACGGGCTGACTCGGCCCATGGCCCCCATGGCTAGACTGCAAGTTGGAAGGTTTGAATTGTTGTCTTGCCACGGCACCTTTATGGCTCGAGCGATTAGGCACGTGAAAAAAAAAATAGCTGAGAAAGCTTATATTTTAGCTCGGTTCGTGAGAGGTATTAAAAGTATTGGCTGGGCCAGCTAAATTTCTAGTTCTGGATGGTCTTAGGGTGGCGAAAAAGCTGCTACAGCTAATTTAACTACCTCGCGTATCAGCTAATCTATTTTTTGCGTGTGCATGCGGAAGCGTATCAGCCACGTGGTTCAGTGCGAGAATAAGTGTCTTAATAGTTTGTAAGCTTAACGTATTTTAGTAAGCGCTTTTTCCCCTGCGGCGAAGGCGTCGTGCACGATAGAAAAGCAGAGGGGAAATGAAAATGGAATGCGAAATTGAGGCGACCATGGTAAGAAAGAAGGGGCCTGAAGGGCTGCGGCTAAAGCCAATCAGCGCCGAGCATGAGACTGCGCCGCGTGAACGACGCACCGACGACGACGACGACGCGAGAAAACGGAAATCGTGGCGTTAAATTTCGTAATTGGAGAATCCGTGTGGCGGCGGCTGCATTAAAGCCCCGACAACCACTCCGAATGAATGTGTCACAGGCAGCAGCCCGGCGTGAGCGGGCCAGCCATGCGGATGGGACTTTCTTCCGCAGATGATTGGCTTCGTGAGGGGGTTGGTGGGGGGAATGGGGGTACATTTTTCGTGCCGACGCCTTGTAGGGCCGGCCCGACAGCGTCGTCTCCCTCGAGCTGATTCGATAGCGTTTAGTGGGATCGGATAAGTCAGGGTCTCTCTCTGTCTCCCTCTCCTCTCTCGCAATCACACTCACACAAACCAGCTCACACGCACGCGCTCTCGCGTACCTATACGTACTATACGTCTTATAGGACATGCTCGTTTATCCTCACAAAAAGAAATATTGTTCAATTAGGTCGATAACTGATAACTTTGGCCTTGTATTTCCAGCCGTGGAACCACGTGGTTTGGTGAAACTGCCGCACGCGCTCCTCCAGTCCCGCCCCGCCCCGCGCCCACTCTCGCCGCCCCCCACTGGCACGCTCCACTCGTCCAACTCACCGCGGAGCATTTGCCTAATAGTTTAACAGTCGGCATTGTTGTCCATTGTTTCGTAAGTGTTTTCTGCGAGCCTCTCTCTCTCTCTCTCCCCCTCCCCACTTCTTTTAACCCTTCCCCCCCTTCCTCCTTGTCAACCACTCGTCGCACCCCCCCCCCCCCCCACGCCTCCCTCATTCCCTCGTCAAACAAGCAAGCAGCAGCCATCACTGTCGTCCGTACAATTACACAACAATCATCCGACAATGGCGGTGGCAATACTAGTAATACAAACTACGTACTCGCGGCCACGCCACGCCGCGCCTCGCCACGCCTCGCCACGCCTCTGAGTCGACTCCCATTGGGCGAGGAGCGTCGGGACGAGGGAAGGGGCCGCCGTGAGGGGGGAAGGGGGGGGGGCACGCCGCGAGGGACGCCAATATGGAGGTAAACGAGCGCCTGCGCCAAGGCGAGAAGCAGATACATGTTTGCGCCAGCAAGATGAATTGTGTGTGCAAAAAGTAACCTCTTCGTTTCTTATTTTGGATTGCGAGCCAAAATCCTGGAAATTATACAGAGACATACTTTCCGCTTCTAGGAGTCTTGGTTATCGATGTCTGATCGGTTGAAAGTAGAGTCAATGTTACCTTTCTCCAGAAATTGGTCAAAACAACGTCGTCCACTCTGAACACTCAAAGTGTCGCAGTACAGTGCCATACATACCACTTGCGTGCTGCAGTTGTTTTTGTACCTCGCGTTTTCAGTTAAAATGTGGGGAAGCTACTTGAGTTTATTTAGAGAGCAAGATTTGCGAGGCCAGCGTTATTTTCGTTCTGTATACTGTCTCCTGTTATTGTGCATAAGAGTTTAATTTATCACCAAAATTTTACATTGATAAAGAAAACTCACATTATAACAGCAGTATTCTCGTAACCTCGGTAGTGTGTGTCCTGCAGTCGTCGCCGCCGAGGTTCTCCTCCGACAATGCACTTCCGCCTCTCCTCCGCCCCGGCCGCCGGGCCCTGCCGCATTGTCTGACGATCGCTTCCGCCTGGACGGGCGTCAGGGGCTCCGCCGGGCTCAGGCTCCGTGAGGTCCTGGGCAAGGAACTGTCTTGTTGCCGGCCGGCGCGAGTCGCCCGGACCCACTGGCTCAGTCGGCTGTATGGCCAGCCTCAGTCTAATTGTGCGAATGAGGCTCGAAGACGACACATGTCACATGTGTCTGGCAGGCGGCGACCCCCCCTGGAGTTCTATAGGGCACTCACCTCACATATCGATTTCTCCGCCGATTATTCATGTCAACTAAATACATGTTTTTATTATTACTTTTGTTTAATTTTTAGTATTTGCACTGTTCTTTTATGGCTTTTTGTGTTGTTTTTATTTTTTTCAAATTTTACTTTGATTGATACTCAGTTCCCGCGGTTCGCTATAAGTACAATCGCATAGCGACCCTGGCGGGGTTCCCGACCGCGTCGTCGACATCGTAACCGCTCTGGACCTCCCCCTTCCCTAACCTCTCTCTCTCTCTCTCTCTCTCTCTCTCTCTCTCTCTCTCTCTCTCTCTCTCTCTCTCTCTCTCTCTCTCTCCCACACAGCCCCTGTTCCCGGGGGCCTCCTCTGGCGCACTCGACGTCCTTGCAGGTGGCCTCCTCCTCCTCCACCGAGATCGCCGCCCCGCCGGGCCACTCCAGCGCAACGGAATATAACAGGGCAGAGTTTAATCCAGTTATTCTGTGTCTCGCCCCATTGAAACAGACACCAGAAATTCAGACTCAGAGAGAGAGAGAGAGAGAGAGAGAGAGAGAGAGAGAGAGAGAGAGAGAGAGAGAGTCAATGAAGGCGAACTGAATGGTCGGGGCCTCCCGCCGGGGACGGGGGGTTGGACTTTGCGTTCGCATTCCTGCCTGAATGATTCCTTAACTTTGCCGCTCCGAGGTCTCTCATACCCCCTGGACGGGGCCAACAGGCCGACAGGCTCCCCTTTCTCTTTGACATTTCACCAGTTTCACTGTCCAGACCGTTATGTAACGTTCGGGTTCGGCAACACCTTCTGCCCTCGCAAGTGAACAAAAGTCCACAAAAATATGTGTGCAGCAGCTTTTTGCGTCGGGAAAATGTTGACTGCCGCCACTTCTACCTATACCTTCACACAATCATGCGCGCGAGAGTTGTTGCTTTTCGGTCGTGTCTTCCTCGCATGGCACCGGCGAGAACATGGTTGCTACAAGTCAGGGAAGTCAGAGAAAGGTCAGGGAAAACAAATTGTGTCGGGGAAGTCAGGGAAATGTGAGGGGAAAACTGCCGGCACCATTGTACTCAGCCAGGTGTCCGCGCTTCAAGTCCCTCCTTGTTTCCAACATTCTGACTGCTAATCTTGCCGTCAGAGAAATTCAGGGAAATGTCAGGGAATTTCACTTTCCTATTCTTGTAGCAACCCTGGAGAAGATCACTCTGTGCTCGAACACGAGAAGGGGAACGAACGGCTTGCAGCAGCGGCGGCCGTTCAAATACACTACGGGCCGTGTATGCAAATCAGCCGGGCGGGCAACGGCAGTGAGTGCAGCCATCATGTTTGTTGTCACTTATATTTTCGAAAGACAACAGTGTCGGCCCGTGGCACGGCCTCCCCCTTGGTCCGCCCGGCCGGCCCCGGCCTATTTGCCGTCTCTCAGGGCGTGCTTATGCATAGGCAAACACGGCTCATCCTCGCGCTCAGCGCACCGCCAGCGCACCGCAACCAAAGCACAAATTTCTCATCTTCGAAAGAATACGGCGGGAGGGTCAACGGCACTTTTACAGTTCTTTGTTTTGTAATCGTAGCTTTGCGGTCGTTATATGAATTTTTCAATGTGTGTGTGTGTGTGTGTTCATGTTGGTTTCAGTGTCAAAGAGTCATTGGGTCTGCAGTTAAATTGGAGGAAGATCTGACTCAGAGTTGCTTAACGAACAGCATGACACATTCGAGACATTAGCCAAGCATGATCTTCAAGTGATGTCTTTTGTTACGCGTGATGTTTTTTTAGGCCCTCTGTATATGCTCTTTATTTTGCTGGTTCATATATCACACAGAAATTACGTTAACGTGTACTTAAACGAAGGGACAAATGTGTCGGAGTCGCGAGCTCCAGAGCGCTTGGTCAGTCTGTTAATTTTGTCGTTGTGATTCTAAATGTCATACCTCAAAACCAACACGTTTATTGATATGAGAGACATATGCTTTTCTTTGGTTGGATATGCTTATAAAACGTTCCCGATTTTGACACAAAAACATTCCTTGTGGGGTGTGATTTTTCTTAAACGTTTCTGTCATGTGCTCACCGCATCACTCACCGCCGGCGGCGCTCTCCAACATGAACTCTCGGAGCCTCGCCGCCGCACCTCATTGTTTAAGCTGGCAACAAGTAGCCGGTGTGTTTGCGGTGCCATTAGGCGGGCCAAAGGCCGGGGCCGGGGCCTCCGGGTCCCTCTGCTGCGTCCCGCCAGCGTCCCGCGGGGACCCCTCCCCAACGCCCACCCGGCCCCCGGCCCACCCCGGCATTGAGACATCATTGCGTTCCGTTTACTCTCTCTCGCGCGTCCACGTGAGTGAAGAGGCATATGTCCCCTTTCTGTTTGTTATTGTTTTTCTCCTTTTTTTTGTCGAACTTTGTGGCTGTACGTTTTGTTGTGGATTGGAATGTGATAAAGTGCTCGACAAAAATAATCATTAATTTCATCAATATATTTTTTCATCTAATTTGGCAACATTTATTATACAATGATTTGGTAATATAAGATGGGTACATATACTTTGATTGCTGTTTTACGCGTAGGTCAAAACAACAATAAAACAGAACAAGTTTATTCACGATTTACACATATATAGAAAGAGATCTAATCTGGTACAATTAATATTACAATAATTCTGATGACTGGGGTAGTAAAGAGATTTTTGGCACCGTGCTACATTTTTTACAGGCTCATGCATGGCCTATTTGCAAGCATAATTTACCAGCCACTGTTGAAGAAATTACAATCACTTATTTAAATAACACATTAGGGTTATCATAGAGGTAATCACTTCAGAAATGCAACTACGAAAACTGATTCGCTTCAATAACCGTGTATGGCACAGCGTGATTACAAACCCAAAACAAGAACAAGATCAACATTTCCCATAATAATATAACATTTTTTACGGTTCTACAAAGAGACTCAATAATTATTTATTTTACAAAAAATTAATGTTAAAAGACATCGCCGCTTCCCAAGAGCCCCCCCTCCCCCACCCCACCCTTTCCTCTTTCCCACTCTTTTACAGTTCGTGCCATTTCATTAATCTATCGATTCGTTCTTGAAACTACTATCAGGCCGAAAGACGACGCCAAGCGCACCCTCACTTTTTCTTTCTCTCTCCCACACACACACACGCACACACACACACACACA
>NW_026267253.1:540055-543085 GCF_000697945.3 Frankliniella occidentalis | reverse complement strand
GGTAGTACGAGGTAGTACGAGGTAGTACGAGGTAGTACGAGGTAGTACGAGGTAGTGCGAGGTAGTACGAGGTAGTACTCACTGTTGGGACTGCCGGGCTCCACGCCGGGGAAGGCGGGCTGCGAGGCGCCGCCCCTGGGCTGCAGCAGGCCGGCGAGCCCCAGGCTCGGCCCCAGGTCGGCGGCGTGCGCCGGGGTGGAGGCGGCGCCCGGCGGCGTGCCCAGCGGCCCGGGCGCGCTCA
Organism: Frankliniella occidentalis; assembly: GCF_000697945.3. NCBI lineage: Eukaryota > Metazoa > Arthropoda > Insecta > Thysanoptera > Thripidae > Frankliniella > Frankliniella occidentalis. The sequence continues at coordinate 542,844 of NW_026267253.1, read as the reverse complement.
GGCTGAGGGGCGGCGACGGCCCCCCGGGCAGCACGGGCGCGCCGCCCCCGCCGCCGCCGCCGTTGGCACCCGGGTTGGAGCCGGGCGGCGACGCGTACATGAGGCCCAGCTCGCGGGCCTCGCTCTCCTCCTGGGCCTGCTGGCGGCGCAGCGCCACCTGCAACAAGAACACCGTCAGCATGGCGGGGCGTGGCGGGGCGGGGTGGGGTGGCCAGCAGCACGCGGCGCACACGCGAGGACCACACGTGGACTCGAGTGGAGGGCTCTCCAGCCCCGGCCGCTCGTTACTCGCGCCACGCACCGCCACGCGCCGGACCAACAGACACACAGACATTCACACAGACAGACACACACGAACAGACACATAGACAGACACACAGACACACACGAACAGACACACAGACAGTCACACACGAACAGACACACACGAACAGACATACACAGTCACACACTGACACGCGCGCGCAGGCCTAACTGTGGGACCTCCGCGTGCAGTTGGACAGTCACGACACATACACGCACACATGCTCACAAACTCATGCACGCACGCACACGGTCGACGTATGAAAATCCTTGTTATGAAGTCAAGAGTGAGAGGGGGGAGGGGCAGAATGCTCCACAAGTCCTCTACCGCCGGCGGCACAGTCAGTCGCTGGGCCCCTGGAGGGCGGGCAGTCCCGTCGAGCTCCGGTGCCGCGTGGAGGCCCACCTCCCAGGGGCGAGGCGGTGACTGGACCTCCGCCGCCCGCCGACTGTGTGACGAAGAGGGCCCAGACTCGGGTGACAACACGCTGTGGAGGTCCGAAGGCAGGGCAGGGTCAAGGACGACCCGCTGGACCCGCTGTCACGATGACCTGGTCGGGGTCAGAAGGGTCACACTGTCTCGTACCTGGGCGGCCATGACGCGCTGCCTCTCGGCGATGAGGGTGCACTTGGCGCACACGCAGTCCCTCCAGCGGCAGTAGCGCTTGTGGCCCTTGAGGGCGGAGACGACGCCGTGGTTGCGGCAGCGGGCGCACTTGGGCGTGCGCTGGTAGCGCTCCGAGGCGCGCAGGAAGAAGGCGGGCGGGATGCCGCCGAGCACCGGGTGCTGCGACATGGCCAGCGCCGCCGTCATGTCCATCCCGGCCGACATGTCCATGCCGGACATGGCCATGGTTTGAAGCAGGGCGGGGCTGTGGGCGCCTCGCGGGCCAGCCCTCGGCAACAGGCCGCACTCACACGCACCCTCACACACACACAGGCACACGCGGGCGTGCTCACGCACTGGAGCAGCACGGCACGGGCGGTACGCGCGCGGCAACGGTCGGACGAGGAGTGATGCCGCCGGCCCGACCCGCGACCACGGCCTCCAGCCAGGGCGTCCTCCTCCTCGCCCTCCTCCTCCTCCTCCTCCTCCCGCTCCGGCTCCAGCTGGGATGCCTCCAGCCTCCCGCGGCCCAGCGCGCCCGCCATTGGCCCGGCCGCGCCGTGGTGGGGGGACGCGGCGGCACCCGCGGCCAATGGCGGCGCGGCGACCCCCCCTCGGCCGGCCGCGGTCGGGGGCGTCGCGGAGGGGGCGCGCGGCGCGGGGAGCGGAGCGTAGCGTAGCGCGAGCACAATGGCTACACTAGCGCGCCGCGCCGCCGCGCCCCGCCCCGCCCCGCCCCGCGGGCTATATCTCTCACCGGGGTGTCTTCTTACAGGAAGTGTAGCGAGCTGCTAGTTATGAATGATATGTTGTATATTATTTCATGTTTCCTCCGAGGTATAATTTGATTTTCCCTTTGTTGCAGGCGGATGTTGTGCGAGTCCCCCCGACCCCAGACAGCAGCCGCTCTCTGAGTCCCGCGCGCCTCGCTACACTCCGCACTCCGCGGCAAGGTGTGCTGGAGCGGTTCAGACGAGACTGGCGAATTGGAACCGCTGACGACCTGTGTACATCCTCAGAAGCAGCTGATCTCATTCGCGGCGAGAATGCGGCCACGACGTGAGCCGCTAGCACATTCCATCCCTGTAAGTACACCCAGAAAAACGCGAAATGTGTTCTCGATTTTCAATAATGTTCTCCGCATTCAATGAAACGCAGGGCCGCCAATCGGCCCCTTCTTTCTTTCTGATTTTTCTGTATCGAGTGCAGGCGTGCGGTCGCTTGTTGCATACTCGCATGGGGCCTCACATAAGGCGCCTCGGTGACTGACTTTCCGACTGTAATCAGGAGAAAGAGCGCACGGAAAAAAATAAATTAGCTGCGAGCTAAATGTTAGATGCCTGGGGGACAGACAGGAAAATTAGGAACACTGGCTTATAATTCGTTTCGAGAGCTATTCTGTGACAGTCGCAGATGAAGCGTTCCCTGCAGTTGCCCAACTGCATTAGTTGTCCGAGCAAATGCGAAATTAATTTGTGATACCAGTCAACGAACTGGCCGTTGGCCGTGCACGCAGTTTCTAAACCCATTGTCACGTGACAAGCTCCCCCGCATATTCCGACACTAATTAAAACTTCATAAAGTCACTGTAAATCTATGGTCACTTTGGTCGCAAGTACCTACGACAGTCATTATTTTACAAACAATTTTCAAAAGTAAGGATAAGCATCATGGGATGACGAGTAATTTTAGCGCGCAGAGTTCTAGATTTACAGTAAGAGTAGCACGATTTTATGGTGTTTCCGAAATGATGTTCCCGAAGTGGACTTCCCGAAATGGTGTTCCGGAAAGGGTGTTCCGGCCCGTGCTTCACGCCGCATCGTGAGAGGGAGGAGCCTGCCCGTCAGCAGGCCCCGCCCCGCCCCGCCCCGCCCCGCCC
>NW_026267253.1:534787-535620 GCF_000697945.3 Frankliniella occidentalis | reverse complement strand
CACAGTCCCTAGTTGCACACAACAGTTTTAAGTGTTCAATAATTGTTCACCCGAAAACTTGAAACTGTTCAAATTTTCAGTGAACTGCATGAGTGCGACGCGTAGTTCAACACTTGTGAGTAGCCGAAGCAGCCGCTTACGGCCCGTCACAATGCCCGTCACTTCGCCCGTCACCGGTCACCACCACCGCGGAAGACTGCGGCCTGGGGCTGCGGCCCAGGAGGCCAGGCAGGCCGAGCCCTCCAGCGCGCACCGCCGGCCCGGCAGTGCAGTCGGTGCCCCCCGCCCCCGCCCTAGTGCACAGCGGCAACGGGGCGGCCGGTGTCCGTCTGTCGCCCGAGCCGGAGCGCGGAGTAGTCCCGCAGCAGAGGGTCGTTTCTTTTGCAAGACGTAGTACATTCACGAGCGGCGGGCCGCGACCCCCAAACAACCCTTTCGGGTGATGCCCCGGCGTGCCGTTCCGGAGGACGGGTGCGCCGCCGCCGCGTTGTCCGCCAGGAATACGGCAAGATGAGAGCGGATAGCGGGAGTTAAATTGGCCGTGAGGCTGTGTCCAATTTGGCGGCGCCTCGTCCAGTGCACATGGGCAGGGGCCGCCGGGGCCCGACTCAAACGGACTGCTGCTGGCAAAGTGACTGACCGGCTGCTCGAAAAAAAGCGGAGAGCACGGCGGGGCGGGGTCCGGAGGGAGCGGAGAAGTCCCCGACATGCAAAAGGCCTCTCCTCCGCGCCGTTATGTCCTGTCTGGTCCACCTCCTGGTTGGACACCATCCTCGTTATTTATACGGCGGAACTCGTACAAAAGCTCTGCCTCCCGTCTCCCTCCCTCCCTC
>NW_026267253.1:527477-534737 GCF_000697945.3 Frankliniella occidentalis | reverse complement strand
ACCCTCCCCTCCCCCTCGGCTTACTCTTTTAAAAGGATCACAGCAATTATAATAGTAGTGTTCATTGAATTCAACTATTTATTTATTCATCCGCAGCCGTCCCAGCCCGTCCCCCCCGTCATCCTGTCACTCCTCCTTGTCCTCCTCTCCCGGGGGCGAGTTTTCTCCTCGTATTGGTGTATCATTGACAAACGCATCCCCACTCGCGCCTCTCCGTCACGTACTCGCGCTGCCTATTGTGCGCCGGGACCAAAGGGGTGCACGCCAAGCCAGGCAACAGTATTTCCAACGTCTGCCATTGAATCGCACGCCGCATTTAATCTTTTTCTCTCTTTCTCTCTTTCAATTTATTTTTTTTTGTATTGTACTTTTTGTGGCATTAAAGAAGAAATTAAAATGCCACTTGAAAACGCGCAAGACTAGTTCACCACGGCGCGGTGGCGAGCCGGCTCCGTTTGATTCTCCGGTCACGTCAAACCGCGCCGCGCCGCGCGCTCCGTCGTGCTGCGAATAGTCGAGCGGAGCGTTATTGGATCGCGTCGGAATCATCAACGGCTGAATGGAAGGAGAGAGAGAGAGAGAGAGAGAGAGAGAGAGAGAGAGAGAGAGAGAGAGAGAGGCGAGCAGGGCGCAGCGGGGCGGTCACAAAGTGGTCGAAAAATTCTTGGCGACGGCAGCAGCCCCGCGGCGTGCTCAGGTGGCACACGATCGCGCCGGCCAGAGGCTTCGCCAGAGGCTCATGCTCGGCCTTTGTCTCCCGGGCCGCGGCCGCCGCGAGGAGGCGGAAGTGGTCCTTGAGGAGGCGCGCTACGCCACGGTCTGGAAGTGAGCACCGTGAGCACTCCGCGGAGGGGAGGCAGAGGAGGAGGAGGAGCGCGTCGGACGGATCCGAACCGAGCCCGCGCGCCGTGGCTACAAAAAGGCTTGTTCGCTCGCTCGCTCGCTCGCTCGCTCCTCGAGTGACCTCAAGGAACCTTGGACGGGATCCGTTATCTGAAGAACACCCCGGCCCGTGCCCCATTCAGGCTCGAGAGCCCTGCCTCCTGCAGCGCGACGCAGTGCGGGACGTGTATGCTCTGCCCCCGCCCCGCGCGCAGCAGAACACTTTTCAAGTTTTGCCGTTCGGTTTTCTGAGACGCAGCTGCCGGGGAACGGCGGTGGGGGACGTCTGCCTGCGTATTTCCTGTCTTTGGTTTGCGGAGCCTGGCCTGCGCGGCTCTGCCCGCGTCCGCAGGCGAGTTTTCGCCCCCTTCGGAGGTTCAACGGCCTGCTGCTCGGCCAAGGAACTGACCTAGTCGACGGCCACCCCCGCGGCCGGCTGCCGGCCCGGGCTGATTTGAGTGCGGGCGCCCGCCCTCGGAGCTCCCCGCCGGCGGGCGGTCACGTACCCGATCACAGAATAAGACGACGAAGTGCACGCAGCCCGTTCACTCCGAGTAGTTGGTCTTGTCCGAGCCCGTGCCCGAGCCCGGCGACGACGCGTTGTTGACGTCGTGGTGGTGCGTGGCGTGTGCGCCCAGCAGGGGCAGGGCGTAGTCCAGGGGCCCCGGCGGCCGGATGACGGTGGGCAGGTAGCCGGTGCCGGCGTAGGGCGCGGCCAGGAAGCGGCGCGGGCTGTAGCGCTGCGGCGGCGCCAGCGGCGAGAAGGCCGACTTGGTCTCGGCGGCGTCCACCGCGGCCGCCACCACGGCCTCCTGGTCGAGGCACAGCATCAGGTCCATGGCCTGCAGCACGTCCCCGCGGCAGCGCGACAGCAGCGCCTCCACGTCGCTGCGCCGCCGACCCGGGAACACACGCAGAAGCACGTCCACCGGGGACCGCTGCTGCTGTTGCTGTTGTTGTTGCTGCTGCTGTTGTTGCTGTTGCTGCTGCATCTGAAAACACAAAAGTTAAATGTTTTCATTAAATACTTCTCCCAAATTTTCTCAAAACGCACGTGTTTTGGCACGATTCTAGGGATGTTGGTTACTCACCATGGAGTGGCTGAGCTGCTGCTGCACGAAGGCCTGCTGCTGCTGGAAGTGCTGGTACTGCTGCGGGTACGCCATGAACTGCTGCTGCAGGTGGTGGTGCTGGATCTCTTCCCGCCGCAGCTCCCGCTCCCTCTCCCGCTCCCGCTCCCTCTCCCGCTCCCGCTCCCTCTCGCGCCGGCCCCTGTGCGACGAGGGTGCCTTCTTGGGCAGCGACAGGTTGAGGGACAGGTTCTCCGGCAGCGTGAGCCCCGGCAGCCCCGAGGGCAGCCCCGAGGGCAGCCCCGGGTGCGGCGGGGTCAGCCGCTGGTGCTGGGGGCCATCGCCGTCCTCAGAGCCCAGGTGGTCTCCGTCCTCGCCGCTGCCCGCCGTCTCCGGCGAGGGTGTCGGCGGCCCGCTCGTGTGGACTGCAAAAAGGCGGGGGAGCTGGTTGGTTACAGGGCCGAAGGACACACGTCGCGTATCAACCAGTGTTCCAAAGTTTTGTGGAGGTACTTACGGGAAGTTAGGGGTAGGGGTTGGTCACTGTCCGGATCGGGGGGCGTACCCGACCTACTGGACCGGATGCTGTTGGCGCGCTTGGGTGACGACCGATCCTCGTCGCCGTCGTCCTCGTCATCTCCGTCGCCATCTACCGATATTCTGGCCCGCTTGACACCTGCAGCACACAGAGCAAGACGTGGAACGTATTATCATGGAGCCAGGAAGCAGTAGTCTGTTTGAGCATGAGCTAAGGCTAGGCGGCAAAAATCACCCTACTCTATTTTCTAACCCCCCCCTCCCCCCTCCCTATACCCTCTGTCTCCCTCTTCCTCTCAAGTCCCCGCGGTGAATCCGAGAGCCACTTACAACCAGGGAATGGAAAACACAGGGAGAAGGGAGGTGTATAGAGTAACAAGTGAAGTACGCTTGTGCCGCTGTCGACGTCGACGAGCAGGCGACTCTAGCTGTTCATCTGTTGCTTTCTCACTGCAACCAGATGCCTATCTTCCGGGGGCTCTCTCTCTGTCTCTCCCTCTCGTTCGCTCGCACCCTCGCACGCACCCCTCCCTTCTCTCTTTTTCCTTTTCCCCTCCCCCGTGTTGCTTTTTTTCTCGCGCCCGGCAGCAAGGCGGCCGGCGTATTTTGTTATTGTTCACTTTATTGCAGCTCACCTGACACTCGACGCCCCGAGAGCTTATTGACACTCGACATGAAGAATAATGCCACGCAGCTACAATGTGTATCGATGACAATGGGGTAGGAGGGGCGGATTACTTGAACAACAGTCGACTACTGTATGCTGTTGTGCCCCCCACCCCCTCCCCGGCGCGTATGATGTGTTATTGTTGCGCAGATACGGATACACACACCCACTCATACCTGTATCGCTGGCAATGACTGTGTATACGCGCGAGATTATGAATGATAGAAAAGAGAGGTTAGGTATTAAGCTCAAACATAAAGAAAGAAGTTTGAGCGCGGAGGTCGCGCCCATTTCCTGACGTCACCGTTGGAGCGATCATATTATAGTATAATCCGGCTCCTTTCACACACACGCACGCCAGCCCACTCACAGATGGACCCCGGGGGCTCCAAACGTCGCGAGACTGTGACGCGAGATGGAAATAGCTGGCGAGGCGGCGCGGCGTCCCGGCGCGCCGCACCACGGCCTCCTCGGCGCCACCGCCGCGCCCCGCCACGCCCCGCCTCGCCCAGCAGGTGAAATACAAGAAAAGCAATATATTCTCAACAATGGGCGTCGCGATAGCGCCCCGGACCGTAAAGGTTTTGAGGATCGGCGAGAGAGAGAAGGGAATGGGGTAGGGGGAGTGAGTGAGAGGGAATTCGGGGGGATGGAGTGTATAATAATAGAATCAAAAGGGCGCAGATTCTACTTTGTCGTCGCGAAATGCCGATGCTATATCGCCCGGGCTGCCCGCGCCGTGCGCCTTGCTGAATTATATTATTGGATGGGGACGGTTTCATAATATAAAACAAAATTAATTCTCGCCTCGATCGTGGACTTTTCTCGAGATATCTTTTTAAAATAAAAGAATAAAATAAAATGGTGGGGCGCCACCGCGCGGAGGTGCGCACGAACCAGTGGACTGTGACTGTGAAGGCGAACGCGCACCGTGTAGCAGGCAGGGGGGGCTTGTCGCGGGGCGCTGACAGCCGCTGAACCGCTTACAGGGAGAAGGGGTGAGTGGGTGTGCTGCCGCGGCGCGAGCAGCCCGGCGCAGCGCGAGGCACCGGCACCAGCAAGAACCATAGCGGAAAAATGCGCGCAGAATGCGATATCCAATTCCAGTGCGGCGTGGCGGAGCGTGGAGGCGGCGGGGAGGGCGAGGGTGCGACCCACCCGCCACCGGTATGCTATATATCGACAAGTATATAGAGTCGCTTTCACGCTCGCGCCCTCGCGCCTCCCCTCTTGTGCCCTGCACGGAGGAGGCAGGACTTGCGAGGACTAGTGAGGGGGAGAGAGAGAGAGAGAGGGGGTGAGGGGCGGTGATGTTGAGTTGGCCGGGATTCAGGAACATACGAAGCCTTGTGCCAAACAGGCCGCGCCTCCATCTCTCTCCAAACTGTTCTAGTTATCGGCTGATGTGTAATTTCTCCTTGCCAACCCCCCCTCCATGCGTGCGAGCGTGTGTCTTGCACCACCATTTCTCCGCCCTTCCGAAAGGAAGAGCTGTGTAGAGGCCGGCCGTTTCCTTTGGGAAGGGGGAAGTAAATTGTGTTTGTTGCCCTTAGTCGGGACGAGGGATGAGTGGGGGAATCGGTTACGGAGACGTGAGAGTAAGAGGGAGCATCTCGGAGCATACTGAGAAAGCAGAGGTAAAGGGGGGGAGGGGGAGAGAGAGAGAGAGAGAGAGAGAGAGAAAGAGAGAAGGGGGGTGGGGGCGTTGGGGCTATTGTAGTGAGGGCCAATGCGGCAAAGGGTGAAACTCCAACCTCGTCAAGCCCGCCGTGCCCCGCCACGCCCCGCCACGCCCCGCTGCGTCCTAGCTGGTGGTCTGTGACAGACGCTGTGCGCGTGTGCCCAGTGAGTTACTGCTGGGGGAGGGAGGCCCACAGGGCTGGTCCGTATGGTCCAGGCGCCACGCCGCGCGCTCACGGTGCGCACATTATCCTAAACACTGACAATAGCTCGCCAATTTACTGCTGCCTCCCTTCCCTCCCTCCCCCTTTCTCTCTTGCGCTCTCTCTCTTTCTCACTCCCACACCCAAAACCCCGAGCACAGCGCGCAGGACCCTCCCCCTTTCCCAACAAACTGCCGCATGAGCGCGCTCTCCCACACAGCGCCGAGCGCCCCCGCCCCCCGGCGAGCCACCTGTCACCATTGTCATCACCAACACCTTGTTCATCACCATCGCCATCAACACGTATACTGGTCATTATTATCTTCCATTGTTGTCGTCACCATTGCATTCAGCAGCGACCATATAGCCTCTCTGCCCGATCGACACCGTCGACCATACCGCACTGCCGGGCCATCACCATGAGCACCAGGACGGCCGCCGCCCTGCAGCGCGCGCGCCCCTCAGCTGCTGTGCGCGTTGCAGAAGCAAAAACTTATAAAACCTACATTTTGTGTTTGAGCGAGCGGTCATGCGCCGGGGCCGGGCCGAGTGTGTATACCGGCGAACCGACCGGCCAGCTTTTCATGCCATTCAATAGGCCACTCTTTTCACATTTAAAACATGGGGCTCTACCGCACTATCGCGCCATCGCTGCTGATGCAGTAAAAGAAAAAAACAGTGAAAAAAAAAGGATTATGTGCTATCGAGCAGAGGGGTTATATGTGCTCTGCTGCAGCCAATGTGCATACCCGCCAACTTTTTTTTTCCGTAGACAAAAGCATGAAAAAGAGGATAGTAACGCGTCTCCATAAACAGCTCACGTACGGCAATTAGAATATAAAAACGATGCCATTTCGTTACGGAGCGGATGATATTGTCGGAAACTGCGGGTTGCAGCAGTCTGCTGCGTTTTATGTCGGAGTAGCGATATATTTATATTTGTGAGCCACAAAGACAGTGCGAGAAGTATATAGCATACAGATCGCAACCGTCTCCTCCCGTCCCCAACCCTCTCTCTCACTCTGTCCCGCTCGCTCGTTTGCGCCACGTGCCTCGCCACGCGCGCGCACGCTCGCACAATCATACGGTCACTTGTGCGTGCGCGCGCGCGCTCTGCGGTCGACTCGACCCCAAGCCGCCGCGGAGCACAACCACCGCAGCACAACCACCCCCCAGCAGCCCGCGCGCCCGCCGCCGATATACGCGAAATTAATTTGTATCGGACTTGACCGCACCATGGGCCGAGCATGGGAGGTATAATGAGGCTTTGGGCAAAAGAAACATGTGCGCCGCCACCCATCCTCCCTCCACACCGACGCGCCCGGACGCGCCCTTCACCAGCCCCCTCTCCCTCCCACCGCCCCGCCACGCCCCGCCCCGCCACACTGAGAGCTGCTGGTGTGTTGCGCCCTCGGTTGCGCCCCCGTTGTGCGCCGCTGGAAAACGGCGTCGGCAGCGGCCTTCGTACGGAGAGTGCCAGAGTCACCAAATGAAATACCACCCCCTGCCCCTCCCCGCCACCACACCCCGGCGGCGGCGGGGGTCGTCCCGTTGGCAGTAAGCTACAGTTATAGCCGCCCCCGGGCCCCCGGCGCCCTGCCGCCCCCGGCCCGGCTGGGCCCCGCCCCTTTATGAAACCGTTTTATGGTTTCTGCGGCCGCTACTATAGAGACAAAGGAATTTCACAATAAGCTGCGGGGGTGGGGAGCGGGCCTGCTGGGCGGCTGGTGGCGGCACTGCGGTACGAGGCGGACCAGGAATTTTCTGATTGGCACGGAGAGAGAGGGAGAGAGAGACGAAGAGGAAGAGAGAGAGAGAGGAGAGAGGTGCTTCTCTCGCCACTCCCCGAGGTCGCCAACGTCCGACACTGTCCGGGGCGGGGTGTGGCGGGGGCGGGGCGCGCTGACACAAGAGGGGCGGGGCGTTAGGGCGTTCCAGTCACAGCCAGCCCCGCGCCGCGGTGGCTTCCCATGAACTACCACAACCACTACACGGCGTGGCGTGCCGCGCGGAGGCGGGGAGGACCTTCACTCCCTTCACTGCGCTTGGGTGGCTGCTGATTCTGATCCGTCGAGAACTGTACTACGGTTCTGGAGTACTATGAACGTTCGTCGAAGACTCTTGCGTCCCTTTGCCGCCCCTCTGCGGCGGGAAAGCTGGTTTGGTCGAACCGAAGCTGGTCTTGCTTGAGTGGGAGGGAAAGAGAGAGAGAGGGGGGGGG
>NW_026267253.1:526870-527427 GCF_000697945.3 Frankliniella occidentalis | reverse complement strand
GTGTGTGTGTGTGTGTGTGTGCAAGAGAGAAAGAGAGAGGAGAGAGAGAGAGAGAGAGAGAGAGAAGGGAGGGGGGTTGAGATTTGTGGGGGGCCATCGTTAGACTGACATGGCATGGTTGGGGTCGGAGTGGGCGCACTGTTAATTTCTCGTAAAACTATCGACAATGTTTCGAATATTTTTTGACAATTTAGAAAAACAAACGGTTCGTCCTTCGACGAATTTTTCGTGTTAGTCTGCTTGCATGCATCCCAAGTAAATGTCATGAATGAAGCGTTTTGTTCTTCTTTTATATGGCAAAATAAAACTCCATAGTGACCTGAACTCCATATTAGTTTCTACACGTCATTATACGCCCAGAGTAGTTGATACAACCAAACTGGGGTTGTAAGAAACGAAATTTAGTTCCTAAAACCTACTAAAATTTAGTAATCCCGATTTTAACTAAGTATGGTCGCGCCAATGAAATTAAGTCAGCTTGCCTAAACGATTTCATCGCCATGGACAATTTGGTCTCTACACGGAAAAAAAAGATTCGCTGAGCCAGCTAATATATT
>NW_026267253.1:525262-526820 GCF_000697945.3 Frankliniella occidentalis | reverse complement strand
CGACCTCGCACCTCGTGGCGTGGCGCCTCGCGACACATGTCGGGTCTCGGGGGCTCCGGAGGGAGGGGGCGGGGGGTGCTAGCTACCAGGTCTCCAGACAGGCGCCCCGCCCCCGCCCCACACGCCCTCCTCTCCCTTTTGGCCGGCCGGAGCTGCTGCTGCTGGGAGGTGCGATACATGATAGGATTTGCGAGCGGAATAAATCGCATTACCTGCGTCGACAATGGGCAGAGCGGGCAGAGCGACCACAATTAACTCATGTAGCGAGTCGACCTGGAGCAGCAGAGCGGAGCGGAGCATGGCACTTCCACCCCATTGCACTCGACCATTGTACCATCCCCGGCGTCTGACACACACACACACGCACACACACACACACACACACACACACACACACGACGCGTTTTCGACGAGCAGGACATCCTGACCCTGACGGCCCTAAGCGCGCTGGGTGGTGGTGCTGGATGGCCGTGGTGGCCCGTGGTGGCGCACCACTCCAGGTACGACGACATCCTGCCTGCTTTGCCTCCGCATTAGCGTGGACGATACAGATCTTCGTGGAGTCGCAAACTTCGACAATAATCTTTGGTAATTGTATCCCGATCTGATCTGCTCCTCAAGTGTCGCGTGGCCAAATGTGCGTGTGTAACAAGCAGTCGTAATAACCCTCGTTGAAATTGAAGTTGAAGAAGCCCGTGTGGGCTGGCAGACCACACAGCCCCACCTGCTGCATCACGTTTCGAGCAAAAGTTGTAAAGGTAACTATATATTTCATTAATTTTTCTTTCTTTGAGTCACGTTTCAATCGCTTTTCCTCGCAGTGTAGCCATTTATGGAGCAGGAGCGAGCAGCAGCAAGGGTCGGGCGGTCGGGACCAGCAGTCCCACTCGGAGGAGTGATCTCCAATCCAAACCCGGTCGAGCTGAATGAAGAGACAACAGTCTCATTGCCAGTCTGTCCGCTGCAGGCCGCCCCCCGCCCTCCCCTCCTCTCGCTCTCTCGTACTGGCGGCGGTCCTCTCTCTCTCTCTCTTTCTCTCCTCCCTCTCCCTCTCCCCGTCTCCCTCTCTCTCCCCTCCACCACAACAATCAACGAAACACTTCTATTCCTCCCGTTAAAAAGGAGGGAAACGAAGTATAATAGCAAGAAGAGCAAGACGCGATTCCTGGCGAATAATTTGTAATCTCGCTATCCACAAGGAAATATATTTCCTGGCCTACAGGCACGTGCGTACTTCAGGCAGTTCAGCCAGTATTTGCTAGTGTCAACCGGTTGAACACTCGGCTTTTCAGTGTACTTACTTCAAAAGTTTTCTGTTAAGGCCTCCGCCCGCCAAGCCTCCACCGCGGCCGCCGCCCCAGCGCAGTTAGACCGCAGGCCGCACAACAACACATCATTGTGCTCACTTTTGTCCCCCAGATAAGGAATCGGGGAGGGGGCGGGGTCCCCGGCAGTGAAAACGATAACCAACATAGCCACTCCCTGATATAAATTAAAGACAAGGGCCGAACAATGCCGGTGTGCCGCGTTGCCTCACACAGGTGTAACCGAGCCCCCC
>NW_026267253.1:523759-525212 GCF_000697945.3 Frankliniella occidentalis | reverse complement strand
GGGGGCGGCAGCGCTGTGAGAAACGGAAGGGGTTTGCCAGAAGGGGCGGGCGCGCCATTGTGCACCACCTGATTCAAACACACAAACCCTTTCCTATCTGTATCATTCGCCAGGATTCTCCCTCCGGGCGAGAGGGGAGTGGGTGGGAGCGGAGGACCCGCAGCGCAAGGCCTTGAGGAGCAGCGCACAGAGAGTCGCGATGTGAGTGTGGGAGAGATAGAGAGAGAAGTAAGTGAGGAGGTTTGACTCCACAATGAGCAGGAGAGAGACGGAGGGTTGGAAAGAAAACAAGCCTCGTATTTACGTGGGAGTATAATGCCTCATCCTGCCCACACATGTCAGACACTGAACATGATAAGCCAACGCGCAGGTGTGCCCTTGTCCCAGCGCTTTTCGAGTATAATTGGTTAAAATGGGAAGCAGACGTATCTGTGAAGAGAAAAATTGCTGTTAGTAAATCGAGGCTCTATGCACGAGATTTAATCCAGTGCAAATAATGCTTATATAAAACAAGTAACAACAATGATTAAATGTAATAATTGTTACCGCTGTACGATCGTTAGCTTTTAGAAAATAATCTCCAGGCTGACAACAAGGAAAATGGATAGCGCTCGTCGATTAGACCGTCGCGGTCTGGTTCTGTGTCTATCAAGTCGATTTGAGCCGTGAACCGTGTCATCATCATTGTACTGTAGCGACTTTCGAGTGCCCTGGCGGTGACGCTCTGCGGAGGGCGTGGAGCCCGGCGTGGAGGGCCGCGCGCCGGCCTCGCCACTGACATCAAAGTGCCGCCCCTCCGCGTCCTCCCCTCCCTGTCACACACCGCCGCCGCCGCCGCTACCGCTGCTCGCCCTCAACCTCAACCGGCCAGGGCGGCATCTTTGGCGCTTCGAGTGGGGCCCGTATTCTCGAGGAACGCGGCGAACCCTTCGTTGTCATGCAAACCCGCACAAGTTACGAGCAGCGTTGCATTACGATTGATACCGTTTGCGTCGGTGGGGGTTATCTTTACATGAGAAGGCGAGCGTGGTAACGAACGATGCGCCTCTAAAATTCTTTTTCAGTGAAAAGTAAATGGATAAGGAGAGCATTGGAATAATATTTCTTATACACAAAATTTACTCTCCGATTTCTGCTGTTAGTGCTCGTCGCATTCTCTCTCTCCTCCATCTCCCCTCTCATTCATCCCGGCTATGATGCGAGCGCGTCGCATCATGTAATGATATACCCTTTCTCTGTTTCCTCCTTCAAAGGAGGCTGGTGCTGGCTTAAAGGCTCGTCTCGATCTCACTCGCTCTGCTCTGCCTCCTGCACTGCAAAACGTTTTGCTCTTTTCGCGCGTGAGAACACGGCTGAATCCCCCTGTTGGTGGCGGTGGGGGAGGGCGGGGGTGCGGCCCCTGCGCAGGTGACGTGTGGGCCCCGCTTGCCGTGGGCGCATTCCCGAGCCCCGC
>NW_026267253.1:515017-519669 GCF_000697945.3 Frankliniella occidentalis | reverse complement strand
TTATTTTTTTGAGAGTGCGTGGGCCAGGGGACGAGGTGTGGCGCCGGCCCTAACGTTATACCGGCCCGGTAACGACTGCCTCGCCGCGCGACCAGGGCCCCGGCCCCGGCCCCGCCGCCTCGAGGGCGACACTGTGCAATAAATCGAGAGGGAAGGGTTGAGTAGTGGTCAGTCTAAGGCAGACGCTGCACCCCTTCCCCGCGGTCAGCCGGACTTTATTGATTCAGTGAAACGCCTCGAGCTGGCGCGGTGGCGGCGGCGGTGTCTGCGTCTCAGTTAGTGAACATATAAAGAAAAAATGTGCCACTCGACCTCTCCTGCCGTGAATCCACGTCCGCTGCCAAACGTGGTGCCGGGGTCGCGTCCGCAGCGTCCGTGCGCCGGCTGGAGGAGGAAGGGTGGCGGCCGCGGCGGCGATGACCGTCCCGGTGGCGAGTCCCCGCGCGGACGCAGCCCAGTCCCATCCGCATGGCGAAGTGATGTCGGTGCGTTTACTGAATAGCCGTCCGCACCCCTTCCACTTCCCCGCGCCCTCCCGTCCACCTCAGGCTTTTTGGCTCTGGCGCTCTGGATTTCCTCGGCCCAGGAGGAACTTCTTGGCTTCTGTCGTCTATACCAACCCCGACCGACGGCCGGACGAGCGCTCACTGGCCGGGACGCACCACCAAAAAAAAAGGGGGGAGGGGAGGAATCGGTGTCCATCGGCAGAGAAATATTACGAGGGGCAATCCACCGTAAAAGCGCATCTATCTCATCCCACAACCGCAGAGCTCCCAAAACTACCGGTATTTGCGCCCCTACGCATTCTTCTGGGTTGCAAACCTTTGGAACTCTTTGCGCACTGTTTTTCTTGTGAGTGTCGTGCCTCCCTCGTGGATGTTCCGGCACACCCAAAACACTATCCGCACACACCCATCCCGTCCACAGCGCCCGCACGAACTCGCAACACTGGGCACAGGGACTGGCGCCTGACCACTATCTCTCCAACTGAGACGATTATTATCAAAGCCCGCGCACTCCACTCGGCTCTCCAAGACTCGCCTAATCGCACTTTTATCGGTTTAAAGCAAGCTGTGATTCAAGGAAATGGTAGACTGCTTGTAAATTTCGCACGATTGTCATAGTACAGAAACCGAGAAACAAATCACAGTTTGCCATACAAATAGAACTAATGAAAATATGGCCATTCGATGGATATGGATATTATTAAGTCCAGAGGTGTTTCTTTGGAATTTGTATGAGTAAGCCAAATCGACATGAAAGCCGTTTTTGGATTTTCGTCAATTGAGAAACCGAGAGGAGAAGGTTTTTTCTAGTGACCCTAACTTCAGATGGACTCTGTTACGATCAGCTGTCTCGAGTTCATCGGACCTTCTCATCGACCTCAAGAGGTACCCCTCACCTCATCTCGGACCACTCGCGATCTTAGGTCAATTGCTCTCCTAGGAGATTAGATGCGCAAAAAATAATGAGCCTCTTTGCGGGTTCAGAAATAGTCGCTCCTGTCGTGTGTCTCTCGTTTTGCTGTCTCACACTGTTCATAGCGCGACTTGCAGCGCACCTTTGAACCCATCGTACGACCCGCGCGTCCTAGTCACCGGGGGGAGGGGAGGGGCCCCCAGATGTCACACCATAACAGCCAACCACCTGGCGAGTGTTTGTAGCGGGGGCGTGTGTGTACCGAGGTATACCCATGTATCATAATTGGGAAAGATGCGACGTCATCGACCGGTTAAAGTCTGATATCAGACTGAGATACACATCCGGTAAAACTTCGTACTACAAGAAATTACAATTGCGCGTTTGTGTCGTTAACAATTTAAAAAAAAAAAACAGTCGCCCATGTGCCGGGTTGGGTTGTGGGGTTTTACCGAGTGTTTTGCGGTGCACTGGAAAAACGCCAGTGTGTGAATGTCGCACACTTGCAGGTGTGTGAATATCCATTCGTAAACTTAGAGGGGTAAAGGTGTGAATTTTTCTACAAAATTCACACGTTTACCCCCTGAAGTGTGCGAATGGAGATTCACACACCTGCAAGAAGTGTGTGACATTCACACACTTGCGTTACCAGTGCACCGCAAAAATTATAATTGACTCAACACTTTTGTAGTTATTTGGAAAAATCGCTTTTCTCAGTGCGTTACGCGGATACAGAAGAAAAGTGTGCAAATATTGCGGGCCGTTTTGGCAAGGGGCGGCGCCGACGCCTGTCTGGCCTGTCGGTCGGTGGTGGCGTTTGGTCGAGCCTCCTGTCACCATGCAGTCTATTTGCAATTTGTAGCCGGCCTCCTATCACTCGCCAAGGCGTGAATGCTTCGTGGACACGAGATAATACAAAAAGTTTCCGCCCATAGTCCGCCCAAATTTCAATTTACAAAAATCAACAATTGTCGGGATAAAATTTGGTTTGCAGAGCTAAAATTTAATAGGTTTTCCACATTTGGTTCTCTGGACTAAACGGTCTGGATGTAGTGCTTGCTGCCAACAGGTGCCGTCGCGAACACTCCGAGCAAGTGCCTTACACTACTTGTGTTATTGATCAGGAGACGTTCCGATAAGGCTTCCCCTCCCCCCCTCTCTCCCCCGGCTGGCGCATGCGGGGGCGGGCGGCCCGGGCCCCCGGGCCCCCAGGTCTTATAAAAGCACGCGGTACCTTCCTTGAGGGCCAGTAGCCTCTCGCTCTCCAACAACAGCAGCACCATGCTCCGTCTCACACTCGTCGCGGCTTTGGCCGTCGTCGCCCTCTCCGGGAGCGCGTTCGCTGGTTGTAAGTATTTTAGCTGCATACCAACAAAAATATGGAAAAAAATTATTGATTTTGGTTTTGAAATTGCGACTCATGTTGTCGTTCTTTTTCGTGTGTTTCCTGTGCAGTTGAAGGACAAACCCAGAACAAGTTCATCGGTGAGTTTCTCCCACTCTATGCTGTCATGATGTTTGGTGGTAATTCTTGTGGTCGGGCCGGGCGAATTAAACGTGTATCTGTCTTCCCCCCGCAGTGACCTACAATGTCGTGCCCGACGTGTTCGGTCTCTTCGCCTTCTACACCATGCCCCGCACCCTCCGAGAGGCCAAGGATCTCCACTTCGACTGGGCTTCTGAGCGCAACCCCGCCGACAACAACACCGACCTCTACTGCCGCAAGGGAGACCACCGCGTCTGCGTGCTCTTCGACAAGGCTGGCAGCGTGGCCGGCATCCAGCTGTCCGTCGAGGCCAAGGAGCTGGACAACTCTGGCGCCCCCGTCGACGTCCTGGCCATCCCCGAGTGGCGCAGGAACATGATTAAGAGCAAGGAGGTGTACTCCAACACCGCCTTCTTCGTGTCCAAGGCGATCATCGACGCCGGCGGCCGCGACATCGAGGAAGACACCCTGACCGCCCCTGACGGTCTCTACATCCTGCAGACCGACACCAACGGCGTCGAGACCGCTCGCCTGCACGTCAGCAACGACCAGAGCGACGCCGAGGCCGCCGGCTTCAACGAGCAGAGCTGCTTCATCGGCATGGGCAAGCACTACTTCCAGAGCCTGACCAAGGAGTCCGTGTGCGAGAACCACCGCCCCTACTTCACCCTGTACGGGCCCAAGTCCAAGAAGCTGACCGGCTTCGGCTTCACCCAGTACGGCAAGCCCTCCCAGGGCCGCGGATGGTTCGAGGCCCCCCCTGCGCTCGCCGCCAAGGTGAGTTCACACACTTAGTGGGTACCGCGAGGGTACCGGGTGCGTACCAACCGGGCAGTGAGTAGGTGACATCGCAAAGATCAATGCCCCAGACCGGTGTTAGAAAGGGTTGTAGCCTCGTGTCCGAACCCTTCCCAGACAACACGATTTCGTCAAAATGTCAAAGTGAAAATGAAGAAAGTTATGCCCGAGTCCAGATTTGGTCATCTTGGTGGACTGCTTTGGTGTCATTTTTGATATCGCGTGGTGCCACGATAGCGACAATTTAGGCCACCAAAATGACGAAAACTGTGCTTCTTTGGGTTCGTGTTTTACAATGAAACACTCCCTCCCGTGGCAGCGCCAATTTGCATCACAATGCGTCGTTTAAAAGGTCCCACATTTTTAGCCCATTTAATACGCATTCTGCGCACGAAATCCGTATTTTACGCCTAAGTGCGCCACAAATATGGGCTGACAATCAATTTCTCATACTGACTCTTAGTTGAATTTCCGCGGCTTCTTGCTGACCTGCAGTGCCCCCGCGTACATTCTATACGCGTATTATTTTGAACCCTCGTTTTTTGACGCGCCGCCCCTCGTCTAACCAACACATTCCTTTTGCCTACAGACCATCGCCCCCAACTCACCCGCCTGCATGACCGAGTGGCTCAAGGAGTACGGCCTGTTCACCATGCACGTCTTCTTCGTCGCCCGCCCCTACCTCACCACGTGCTAATTGATAAATAATTAATAAATTACTGTATTAAATTAGTACTGCAATCGAATCATTTCTTGCTTATTCTCTTCGCAGCAATGCGAGACTGTATTCCGTTGTTTTTGGCCGTTCCGTCTCTTTGTGTTGTGTACGTTGCTGTGTTAGCACAGATGGGCTAGATGAGACTACACGTTTTTTCTAGGTGATTTCACCTAAACACCTTGTTTCCACACTTCGCCTTGCAGATGTTTTTTTTTAATGTTTTTTAACAGG
>NW_026267253.1:513409-514967 GCF_000697945.3 Frankliniella occidentalis | reverse complement strand
CCCCGCCCCGCCCCGCCGCAACTGTTTTCGACCAGACGATAGACCGCCGAGGGCGTAGGAGCGCGCCCCGGCTCGGATTACGCTTTGTGCCGTCCTGCTGCCCGGGCCGCCCTCCAGCGGCCACCAGCGGCCTCCAGCGGCCTCCAGCCCCGCGGGCGATCCGCCAGCCGATGACCGGACAAATCTGCGTGAAGAAGAAAGTGTCGGTTTGTTCCCACGTCCCCAGCATAGACGGTAAGCCCTCCCGCTCCAGACGAAAGGTCGTCCTTGACAGTAGAACTTTTGCCGGCAGCGACTTTGTTTGACTTTGTTTGTAAACATGCAAAGGCTCTGTCGTGGTTTGTCTGAAGTTATGGGAACAGTTTCCTTAACCCATACGTAGTCAATGCAATTGTCTCACCTAGACGGATGCTATGTTGGCCAGCGATAGCAAGCACGGTATCAAGTAATGCGAGATACGTAGTTCAAAAAGTTTTAAAAACATTTATTGAAAAGCCAGCCACATACCAGGTGGCTGATTCACGCCGCGCACTTCTGTAGGTATACTGTACCGCACGCACGAGTGCGGGCGGGCTTGCCTATCGCCCCTTTCCTCGGCGCCTTACGAGCCGAGCGAGTAGGCAACCGGCCCGCACTCGTGCATGCGGTACAGCATAACTACAGAAGTGCGCGGCGTGAATCAGCCACCTGGTACTTGAGGGCCCGCTCTGTGCTAGAGAGTTAAAGGTTGGCCTCTTGTAGAGACTGTCTTTAGGGGACTGTATAAAAATACCCCTGCAGGCCGACGAGACGGTCGGTGAGTACTACGTCTTGCAAAAGAAACGACCCTCTGCTGCGGGACTACTCCGCGCTCCGGCTCGGGCGACAGACGGACACCGGCCGCCCCGTTGCCGCTGTGCACTAGGGCGGGGGCGGGGGGCACCGACTGCACTGCCGGGCCGGCGGTGCGCGCTGGAGGGCTCGGCCTGCCTGGCCTCCTGGGCCGCAGCCCCGGGCCGCAGTCTTCCGCGGTGGTGGTGACCGGTGACGGGCGAAGTGACGGGCATTGTGACGGGCCGTAAGCGGCTGCTTCGGCTACTCACAAGTGTTGAACTACGTGTCGCACTCATGCAGTTCACTGAAAATTTGAACAGTTTCAAGTTTTAGGGTGAATAATTGAACACTTGAAACTGTTGCCTGCAACTATGAATGCAGTTGAGGAGACAGAGGGCATTCCCTATCTGGGTGCCTCATCACACTTGCACACCCAGGTAGGTAGGCAAACGAAAAGAAATTAACGCATTAACGACAAGCGTGGATTGGAGGGGCAGTTCTAGTGCCAAACCTGAACTACAGGAAATTTGCTCGACCACCAAACAATAGTGTCCTCTCCCCCCCCCCCTTTCCGCCAGCCACCTTACAACCCGAGCGTGACACCGTTTATTCCAGGTAGTAAAAAGAAAATCTTTAATTTCAGGCGCCCTTCACTTGGGGTGTGTGAGCTTTTATACACCCTAGTGAAGGGCACTTGAAATTAAAGATTTACTTTTTACCATCTGGAATAAACGGTGTCACGCTC
>NW_026267253.1:480071-513359 GCF_000697945.3 Frankliniella occidentalis | reverse complement strand
GGTAATGGTCACCACGCGGAACGGGGCGACGCCGTGTCCAATAAACCGGTAAGACTAGCAAGGCCATATCGAAACAATGCCATCCTCTTCATACCGCAGGAGGCGAGATCAGCGAGGTTAGCGCGGCAGGCTGAGCGGCCGGAAACCCCTGGGCGGAAACAGGCGTGATAGCCGGGATGCGATGCGACATTTGTTGTGTCATGCAACGAACTTATAGAGTAACGTATCTTATTGAGAAAGTAATACCACTGTCTAAATATATTTATATATAGTCCATATGTATGGACTGTATGACAAACATTTTACGTCAACGTCACGTTATCGAGGCGCACTGCTGTAATTATTATTAAAGACTCTGTCGAGACC
Source organism: Frankliniella occidentalis (assembly GCF_000697945.3). Taxonomy (NCBI): domain Eukaryota; kingdom Metazoa; phylum Arthropoda; class Insecta; order Thysanoptera; family Thripidae; genus Frankliniella; species Frankliniella occidentalis. The sequence continues at coordinate 512,993 of NW_026267253.1, read as the reverse complement.
TTGATTGTTGTCATTTGCAGTTCTATTTCTGTTGACAGAGCGGGTATTCTCGTAGACGTTGACCCCGTCTTGATTTCGGTCGAAGCAGCCGCGAACACCTTTCGTTTATGCTAAGCTCAACCCTGCTACGGCGGAGAAGCAGCGGGCAATTGAAAATCACCCACCTTGCCTGATTAATGCAGAGATAACGGCATAAGCGATTTTTTTCGGATTTTTTGGTTTTGGTTTTGGTTTTGAAAACGTGCGGCCTCCGAAAATAGGTTCAGTAAGACGATTTGTTACTATCATCACAAAAGAGGCGACGGAAAGTGCCGTACTGTCTCACAAATTGCCTAACTAGCAGGGATAGGTCAGGACCTGCGTGACACTTGCGCGGATGTGATACGCGCCTTCGCCGGCAGTTTTATTTCTTAATATACTTGGATGTGATGTGTCAGAGAGCGCCTCGTTCGGCATGCGATTACCCGGAAGCAACTGCGTGATACAGGATCCCTTCCTTTATTTGCTTATACTGTGCCGGATGCAGGCTTTGTGGCCGGGTTGCATACTCTCACGGGGCTGTAAGGCGTCGCGTCGCGGTGAGCGATGGTAGGCAAGCCCATCCGCACGCCTCCTGCATGCGGTACAGTATAAGCAAAATGTATGGGGTCTGTGGGCCACCCTGTATTGATGCACTCAAACGGCGAACATATTTTCGTTTCGTCAGGTTCCAGCGCCGCTCCTGGCGCTCATGCTCGTGTCACCCTAGAAAGGATAGCTATCCTCTCTAGTGTCACCGGTGTAACCCAGCCTTCGTCAAAATGCGAAAATACCAGCAGTTCGGCGCGGTGTGGCGTGGCATAGACGCAGCGGCCGGTGCAGCGCGTGCAGCGTTCCTGGTCGGCAGCCAAGCGGTCTGGGGCGGCGCCGCGCCGCGCCCTGCCGCTGCAGCAGCAGCCCGGCGGGCCCGGGCAATACGCGGGCGGGGTGCCGCTCGCAATGCCACTCTAAAACCGCACCCCCCTCAAAACTGGGTCAACGTAACGTCGGTCGGTCGACACCACTCGCACCGCACTGCTCACCTGCCACCGTATCTCCGGTCTTCCCCTGCTGGTGCTTCATGGGTGGGCCGGTGCGCGGGTGAAGTCCTCTGTGCTGCTCGGCGCACACAGCCGCTCCTGCTCCGCTCGCGACTACTAAACTTGACCGTCGCGTTGCAGAGCTCCGCGGCGGCCCGCGGCCACACGCAGCACCACGCCGCCGACCGCCTCCCCACCCCCTCCTCCGCCACGGCACCGGGCACCGGGGCGCCGCGGGGGCCGTATCATCGGTCTCAGGGGCGCCAGGGTTACAGCCACCTGTCGCAGCCCTGGCCCCGCTCCAGACCATCCAGTGCGAGCGGAAGTGGGTCAGGACCTCCTCCTCGGAAGGGGACCCGAGCTGTTGACAACTCTTGTAACCTTACGGAGTTTTCCGCTTGCCTCTTTAGCCAGTGTCGGACGGGATTCCTCTCGGCCGACCTTAGAGTCTATCAGTCTATCCCAACGGATACATCTCATGACGCGTCTCACCAGCGCCGTGGTTTGAACTCCCGCCGCACTTGCAGACGGATGCAGACGACCAACGCTACTTGATACTTGAGTCTATCGTAGCTGTGTAACAGTGAGAGAGCACACGGGTTTTCAAACAATTTCGTCAAATTTAAAGTTCGAGTTATTTTCCGGTCCATGATTCAATTCGCATTGAGTAATTTTAATCGTATCAGGTCTCAGTAACATAAGAGAAGTTTCTTGCTGCTGCATTGGCAGTGGTCCCTCATGAGTTTTGTTTTTGCTTCATGTGTGTTTGTGTGTGTGTGTGTGTGTGTGTGTGTTAATACCACTGTCAACATGGCGTCGGCGAGGCCTCAGCGCTTCGATTCTTCAGCTTTAAAGAGAAAGGAGGAGACTGAAGAGTTACTCGTGTTTGGATATTCTTGCAAACTATTCCGTGATGACGAAAAAGCTTTATTCATTGATCAGGGGAAGCATTTGATCCCATGGATGGGAGATGATACTCTAAAAATAGACAGGTAACCCCAAAAATTTTATGTGATTTTTTGTCTGTTGAACTCCGAAAAGATTTTTCCCTCCCGTTATTTGATATCTTATCTCCCGTGAACCTCTTTTCAAGTTCTTATATTGCGCTATACCTCCATTTATCCTCATCTTTAAAATAGTTTTTAACATACATTTTGTTCTTTGGCCTTGCACTCAGTTTTCTTAGCTCAACTGTTTTATATGCATGCAATGAAGTATTTTTGTTCGTTTTTTTCTGTAGCTTTAAAGTTTTATCTTCTGTTTTAGATATGACGTGAGAGGCACCGTTTATGATCTACGTCCTCTAGAGCCACTTGGTGGTGGTGCTTCTGATGCACTGTGGTCCACTCTGTCCGATGCCGAAAGGAAAGTTGAGCAACTTTGTGATGAGGAACGTTACCGTGCCTTGTATCATAATGAAGCTGAAGAGGCATTGTATCAAGGTAAGTCTCATTGTCATACTAAAGTAAATTCTAATTTGGATTGAAAAATTTTCATGACTTGTATACTTTTACCCTTTCAGAGGAGGAACTGAAACGGTTACACAAGGCTCTAGACCCTCAGAACTCTTATGGACAGGTAGCATATAGTTATGATGAAGAAACTGAACAAAATGTATCAACTGATGCAGACAGTAAAGATCCATGTGAGGCAACTGATGAGGAAGATGAACCTTTTATTCCACCCCCTGAACTTGATGTACCTGTTGGCATGGTCCTTGTATGTAATTTTTATCACTTGAAACATTCTCTGAATAACTGTTTTCGAAGCTAGTTTCTTATTGCACTTTTATCTCAATTTCAGCCAGAACGCACCAAACTCAATGCCATTATCGAAAAGACTGCAGCCTTTATCAACACACAGGGTCCTCAGATGGAAATTATATTGAAGATGAAGCAAGCCAATAATCCGCAGTTCTCTTTTCTTTCGTTTGATTGCCCCCTTCATGCTTACTATAGGCATGTTTTAATGGCTATCAAAACTGGGAGATATTTGACAAGGCAACAAAGACAGCAGCAAGAACAGAATGGTAAGTAGCTACTGTACATATTTCTAAGGAGGCTTCAAACTGATATGGCACATAACATAATTTGATCAAATGCATTTTATTTCAGATACAGAGAATTCTGAAGATTACCTCCATCCAAGTCTTTCCATCGCAGCCAAACCTGTTGAATTGGTAGGTTTATAGATTACCAACAGGCATTTTTAAGTGTCTAAATCCTTTCATAATTCAATAATTCATAAACAGCTAATCATGCTTGTAACCGTGAATTCCAACATTAAGGTCCAATCCCTTTCTTGTTATTTTGCATGTAAGGTGCAAGTTGTCAAGTTCCAACTTTGTAGACATTAAACAGTTACAAACATGATTGGCGTTGAATAGAAACTTGAGATTGAAATTTGGATGAACTGTTATCTTTTATTTAAAATTTATTTTTACAGTCGTTACTGATTTTATGCTACTGTTTTCTTGCTCTATGATTTATTTGTTATCATTGAAAGTTTTTCCAAACTTCAAACCTAAGTGCATGCTTACCATCTATTTAAGATGTCAGGATTGGTGACCATGTGTAGATTTTACCTATTTTTCTATCTAGCACCTATTACTTGCATATCAGAGGATCTATATTAAGGTGAGTATTAGCTATGAGTTTTGAATTATAATTGTGGCTCTTTGCTTGGTATTTTATCTAAAGTTTAAAGTTAACCTACTTATAGGTGGGTTTACTTCAAACCCAGAAAAGAAACTAATCCTTCTGCAGTTTTCTGTACTGGTGACTGGTAATTCATGGCTCCTTGTCAATTTACCTGTTTTGTTGGTTTCCTCTAAAGATCATCTAAATTTTGATTTGTCTCTTATATTTTAAAAGATGAGGAATCAAGTAATTTTAAACATTCACTTTCAGCTGGTTGCAACATTTTTAAATTTAGTTTTGATTGTGGTTAGTACGTTTAAATGACACATACTCTGGTTAACATCCTGGAATTCAAACACTAGTTTGTTTCCAACCATAACTATCCCAAACCATGCAATCTAGAGATCTTACATAATTTCTGCAAATGGTAACAAAGTTTGAACATTGTATGTTCTGATGGTATGTGTCAACAAATTGTTTCACATAAAAGTGTGTGTGTGTGTGTGTGTAATTGTATGTACCATATATTTTACCTGCACCACCTAAACGCCACGTTTTCAGTGTTATGAAATATTACCTATTGCAAATGTTTCCCTTTCATATCAGACTAACTTTTAGTTTTAAGCTGTATAATCCAAAGTGATAATCAACTGCTTCTTTCTGATTTCAGGGCATCTTTAAAGAGCAAGCTCATTGGAGACATGCTGGATCTTATAGAATTGGTGGATAAATGCTTAGGGGTAAACAAATGTTCTAAATCATTAAATTAAATCATTTAATTATAGTGAAGCTGATTAAATGGTTTAATTTATGGTGGAGCTAGGTATATCACTAAACCTATCCCAGAAACAGCTCCGTGGTTGTTTCTGGTTTATTCCAGGCAAAATTTATAAATGGTATCTACTGATATATTCTGTAAATTCCTTTTGCCGCGTGGCGTTATTCGTATACAATTCCTCACAATTTTTAGAATAAGAAAAATTAATGCTTAACTAGGAAGTAAGGAGCTGTTTTGCGTACAGAATTCTTTGGTTTGTTCTTACGTGTTGCGGTATTCATTATCTTATCTTCCCTCCACCTTAAGGAGTCCGGCCTGGTCGCAGTTTCATAGTACAGTTTTTCTGGCACTATTTCATGATTCATTTCCATCTCCTTACTTCCAGACCTAAAGGCTATGTTTCATGGATGACTAATTTTGTAGCATCCATAATGAAATATATATATGCATTACTATAAGGGGACCGGATGGCCAAAGCATAGAAAGGTGCAGCTATTTATTGTAATCCTCTTTTACAGGCACCCAGTATCCCCAGCATCAGTTACAAGCCTTCTGCAGACTGCGCTTATTCCATGCTTGTTAATAAGATTAAAGACAGGCAAGGTAAATTGACAGATGACAATTCTGGTAAGTTTGCAGTTTGGCTCCTCCTCTTTTTTGTTTTGCTTGTGTTTTTTAATATTTCTACATTTTGTGAATTAGCATTATTATTATATACTAAAATACTTATTTTTTCTTTGTTCTAGGTCCTGGTTCACCGGGAGAGAGCGCGGGGTAAGACTTCTTTTAAATTTTTAACATACTTTATCTGTTCTAAAACTCATCAGATATTATGAGATGGAATCTAACAACAATACTGTAATGATATTTTTCAGAAAAGACAATAGTTCTCAAGTCAACCATTCAATTCTTGCACCACCACCTGACATTCAGGTCATTATTGACAAAATGGCAAGCTATGTGATCAAAAATGGTAGAGACTTTGAATCTGTTGTAAGGAGTAAAGGTATGGTTTATTCTCTAAATCATATTTTGTTTGACCTTCATGTTTTTCTCATTTTTTCTCTTATCAAATATTTTCTGGTTTTTAAGGTGATGAGAGATTTGCTTTTTTGGATGTGGGACACAAGTTTCATCCGTATTATGATCACAAAGTTCGTGTTTACCAAGGATTAGAACCTCCTATAAATTTTAGTCAAGCCTCAACAAGTTGTAACAACTCTCAAAAGCCCAACCAAGACGCTGTTAAAAAAAAAGCGCTGCCAGACAAAAAGCCACGGCCAATTCTTCTCCCAGGATATGAATACAGTGATGATTCCTCTGAATCAGAGGACAGTGAACAAGAAAACAGTAAATCAGATCAAAAAGGGAAACCAAAATTGGGTAATATACATATACATTCCTTATATGTATACTAACTTAAGTTTTTATTACCATACTCATTTTACAGCTAATTCTCTTGTTTTTGTACAGCTCCAGTCTGCTTTTCAATTAAAAAACCAAAAGAAGCAGAAATATTGAAAGAGGTAAAAAGTGCTCTTCCTGTTGAAGAAGAAAGCTCTGAGGGAGAATGTGATGGAAAAAATGAAACAGCAGGCAAGCCATCAAATCTAGTTGAAGTAAAACCCCCAGAGCAGAGCATTGAAGATAGTTCTCCTCCTGCTTCTGCTTTAGCTACTCCAGAGGAAGAAATGCGAAGACTTCAACAGTTACTCAGAGAAAAAGAGAAACAACTCCGGGATCAGGAGATGCAGAGAAGAATTAAGGAAGAATGCAATCAAGATATTTTCCCTACAGAAATAGACTCAAAGATTGAAACTTCAAGTCCGCCTCCAGAGCCACCATTAGCTGTTGAAACCCCACCCCTTGTCAAAGATCCAAAAGACGACGGTCTGAGAAATGTAAATGAAAACAATCAGTTGACCAAGGAGCAAAAATGTGAAGACACAACAGAAGCCAGTGACAAGCCTCCACATGAGAAAAATGATATTATGGATAAAAAAAATATGACTCAAGACACTGCAGAGCCAATAAATGTGATGGCAGAAGCAGAAGTAATTGATCTTACAGAAGAGGCTGATGATACTCCAAAAGTGTCAGGTAAGATCTATCAGTTTACATGAATCCACTATAAATGAATGAAGCAGACAGTTTTACTGTAACTGTTGTACTTTATGTTTGTTATTTAAACATTGTAACTTTTAATAAAGACACTTTGTTGTGACAGATACAATGAGACAAGAAAGGAAAAGAAAGGCTGCTGCATTTTTGAGCAGGCTGCAAAAAGAGCGCCACTTGAGTAAGAATGGTACATTTTGAAGTTCTCTATTTTTAATGTGTGGGTACTTATATTTGAAATAATTTTGACAAAACTTTACTTCTTTTCTACTATATCTCACAGGAAGTACTCATCCTACCAGCGATTCAGATGCTGCCTCTAGGCATTCCACCCCTTCTCCAACTCAATTAAAGTAAAAATAATTTCTTTATTTTGCCAGTCACAAGGCTTCTTTATCAAAACAAACAAACAAATAAAACACCTTTAGGACACTCAAATAATTGTGAATGATTTTCTGTCTTTCTAGGAGAGAAAAACAAGATGCTGGTGTTTTAAATTTCCATGAGGCTAGCATACCTAGAACTTCACTTATGGCAAGACTAGCAGGTGATTGTAATTTTGCATCAGACAATTAATCGAATTTTTCTCTTTCTTACATGTTCTCTGTTTTTGTTGTTTTCTTTACAGCTTCCTCTCACTTACCTCGGCAACCAACGGTTGATAAGAAAAAGACCATTAAAGGCTCAAGGTATGAGGAGAATATCATTGCTGTGATGTGGGGTATAGAGGGGTTCTTTTTCTATAACTCATTGTATTTATTTTTGATACTATCAGGAAGTCAGAAAGCCCTACAAAGCCAGTGAAAGGGAAGGATGATAAGTCATACAATAAACAAAGAAGCAAGAGGAAAAAGGATGTATCATCATCAACAGACTCTGAACCTGAGAGATCTCGTTCTCGATCCCGATCTGTTTCGTATTCTCGGTGGGTGAAACAATTCTTGTCATTACAGCTAATTATACTTTTTATTATCAATTCTTGTTGTACCACATTATCTGTCTCTGAATGAGTACTTATTATTTAATGTTTTCAGATCACCATTGCACAAACGGCGCCAAGCTGATGAAAGTGATGTTGAACAAAGAAATCATAGGCATCATAGAGAAAGCAGGAGTAGTAGCCACCGTAAGAAACACGATGTAATCGAAACAACTGAAACACCTCGAGATCACAGCCCTAGAAGACACCATCGAAGACGTGAAGATGACCGGCGTGGTCACAGTTTTAGTCATAGTCATACTCATGGTCATGGGCATAGTCGCACACGGCCACGTGGCCAAGGGCGCAGTCAAAGCCACAGTCAAAGTCACACGCCACCAAAGAGAAATGAATCTCAAGTCAGTGACAGTGAATGTAGCGAATAAGATCAAATTAAACTTAGATAGCATCTATGTTTGTACTGTATGTACATTTCGAAGGTGTGTAGTGAATTTCCATGGCTAATGACAAGTTTTTATTCCAAGAGACTATTTTTGATTACATAGTTCCATTCATTAACCTGTGGAATCGTTTTTTTCGGTCATCTTTTTGCTATAATATATTACTTACGTTAAATTCGGGTTACAATAGAAATGCAAATTAACTGTTATGCTGTGTACATCTGAAGTCTTTGTCCAAAGATTACCATTAGGTTGTATTCTAGAAAGGAACCCTTCAGTTTGTGTCATTAGAGAGGGCTTGACTAAAGAGTTCTTGCCAATTGATTTTCTGGTCCATGTTATGATGACAATTCTCAATTTCAAACGGGGTTAAATTTGTCTGACCTGAAGATTTTAAGTTTAGCTGAAAGTAATGAACTTTCTCTTCATTATTTGTACATTTATACTGTATGTTAATAGTTGACTACCTATTTTGTATATCTCATTTATCGGGAAGTTACTGTAATTAGTTGAAATACATAATCTGTGATCATTGAAGATGATTTAATCCAATCTAGGTAATTTCCAGTACTCTGTTAGCTGAAGACCATATAACATGACGGCGATCCAAGTGTTGTGAGGTGCAGTCCAACTCCAGCATCTTAAAATAAGTATCAAATATGAATATTTACTTTTTTGTAACCTTAAAATTTATTCAAAAATATAATTTGAATCTAAATTTAATGGACCAACATAAGTTTTCAGTTTGTAGCTAGAAAACAAGATAGGTAAAACAAATCAGATTTAAAAACAAACAAAAACAAGATTGCAATTTTAGCTGCGGCGCGTCAACTGTAGCAGAAGGTGAAAACCAGATTCAATTTTACACACGTAATTATGTACCTTGTTTGTGATGTTAAGTTAATTTGTTCTACATAAAAACAATTAAGGCTTGAGAATCTAGACAAATATGTTAATAAATTAGCGCACATTGAAATAATTGCAATGGAGAGTTACACCAGGAACACATTCCTTGCATAACATATATGCAAACATCTCAAAATCTAGGATTGTAACCATTGCAGAAGTACACTCAGTACTTGCCATTTTGTACAAATAAGTATTCACAAGCTATATATCCACTAGAATTGATAGTATTCACATGCATTGATTATTTACACAAAACAAGTACAATTATGATTATGATTCATATTTTGCACCTTTGCTTTCTAATCACTAAAATTTTCCTACTCTACTTTGTGATCTCATCTTTGGGTAACTTGACTAAGTATATTGACCATGCAAAAGAGACATAAATATTGAAAATCACAGTGGATTGTACAGAAAGACATGAAACTTTAAATTCCATCAAAAAGTACACACCTTGGGGCAGTCAGAATGTTTTTTTTCAATTATCATTAGTTTTTTAGCAGAGCACTCCAAAATCACAATCACAAGTAACCAGTAAATTCAAAGTTAAAAGCAAGAAGGGGCAGTATTGTGTATTACCTAACATCGTGAACTTACGGAAGATAATGATGGAGAAAACAAACTGTTATACTAAGGCCTGAGCACATACATGTGAGCAAAGAACGAAATGAACTTTACAAGTCTGAACACCATTTTATTATGTTGTTAGCATTGATGCAGCTGGCATTGGACTGCTTTATCTGCTAAGAAAACAAATGTAATCACCTCATTACATAAATATAACATGGTAAAAAAAGAGATAACAAATTTTCTGGTAGCTGGCTTCTGTGTGCAAAAGCACACTTTCCAAACTATAGTGATTTGAACATATAGATAACTTTTTACCCTAATAATTCAAAATCTTCATCTGAATCTTCCAGCATACTGTCCATATTTTCACTTGCTGTAAAAAAAAGGATAAGTTTAGCTTGCATTTGTGTGTTCGTGTGTGTGTGTGTGTGTGAGGGGGAAATATAATATCATCTTACCTTCCTGTGCCCAGGCTCCTAATAAATCATCTTGTTTGCTGACAGGAGACCAACGGTCTGGCTTCTCTTCACAAACTTCAAATAATGGTTGCTTTTCCTGTTCTACTATTCTTTCACGGAACAACTGACACAAAGAGTCTAACTCATGTTCAGTAGAACAGAAGAAACACTAAAGGAGAAAAATTGTAATTAAAAAATAAATTTTGTTAAACAATTGCTTTTATTTTAAATAATGTAAATTCTTTACCACAGCAAGTGATGGGTCCATATTCAAAATATGCAACCGACTTGCATTTGGACAATGGTATGTTAGATCAGCCTGACGTTCACTTTCATTATCCTTTCCTTCAACAAAGCATGTCTGCTGGGTTGTGTGTGGATCAAGATAAATTACTTCATCACCTAATAAAGAAACATGGAAAAATGTAATATAGGTATATTTTGAATGAAAAGTCACACAGAGTAAACAAAGAAGACTTAATTTACTTACCTACACAACCAATAAAGTACAATGCATGATTGGGTTTTCCCCCTATTACACCCAAAGACTGTCGGAATGAAAAGCAAGTCTGAAAGAAAATACTGAATTTAGTCACCAAACTCATTAAATATTTGTTTAGTATAGATGGATGTAGACAATGATATTTTCATACCTTTAAGCCTTTAAGGTAAATAGGATTTATTTCACTAAGGCCAAGTCTCAGTGGTATAACTAAAACTAAAGGTTTCCACCGATTTCCAGGTTCCGTTCCTCGGCAAAGCTGTTCTGTAATGAACAATACAAGACATATTGTACAGTTTGATAGAATAAAACAAAAAATCTTGACCAGAATTTAATTTACTTACTGATCTCACTAATCACAATGGTGTTGTCCAAAGCAACATGGAATGCAACAGAGCTCCATTCATCATAGAATGCTAATTTTCTGTAACAATAAGAAAATATACAGTAATAATGATCTGTTCCTATTTGGTAGCCTGACCCTTATTTAGTTGAGGGAAAAAATGACTAACTTCAAAACTTGTGCTATAGTGTTGGGCCCAAACCACTGACCAACTTCCTTTCCCTCTGTCGCACCCATTTGAGCAACTTGATGGATTGAATATACAGCACCTCGTCTGTCCTCAAAAAGACGTAAAATTTGCAAGTATGCTTGGCATTTACTCTCTGCACTCCACAACCATTCACGGCCAAGGTGCAAATTGAGAAGAGCTTGTGCCAGCACCATCTGACCACAGCGAAGCATACACCCCCATCCCTTATCAGATGTAAGGCCTGAGTCTCCAATCGGGACAAAGCCACGTCTGTAGGTAAACCAAAGACGTGAGCGAATGTCTTGTCTAATCAGCTCTAAATCTGGGAAAAACAGCAACAGCAGTGTGTCAATTTTTAATTTCAGAAAAATAAAAGAAAATGAGAAAACATCCTACCATCTATGGCACTATATTTTTTGCCAAGTATCCAAACAGGTTCCTTGGTATTTGGGATGTCATCAGGCTCCAGCTGCACAGCTTCATTAGTGAGGTAAGCCTCAAACATCATATCCATGGCTACAATAAAAAAATAAATAAAAAAACAACAAAAAGACAGTATTAACATTTTGAGTAAGATTTTTTCACAACTTGAAATTACATTTATTTCTCACTTTTTATCTAAGATTTCCCAGAACTACAGAGCAAATGCTGTCTCACGGCTGTTAGTACACTACAGCTTTTGCACCATGTAAACAGGCCACGAATTCTGTAAAAAAAAAAGCAGAAAAAAGTGTATGAAGAAAACAAAAATGTTTTTTTTCAGATATAATAGAAAATGGTCTTTTTGTACTGCATCAGCATCAATCCTTGAGAATCAACCTCAACTCATAGGCTGTAATTGTGTCATAAAAAAAACCTAAGTAGCAAAAAAACAACAAACAAGAACACAAGTGTTCTGCTACAATTGGATCTGTATCACATCAAAAATTTAAAATATTTTGACTGAATCAAAGATGTTGATTCATTGTCTGATAGGAACACAGCAATCTCATTCAGTAATAGAGAATAAGAAGCAAAGTTGGTTTGCTGTCAAGAATTCAAAAGGGAAAAAAAGGGTAAAAAAAGGAACAGCTGACCTAGAGCAACTGTAGGGCCAGCTGTCTTAGATATCTCTGACGACATAAACACGAGCGAGGTAGCTATTATTTCGGATACGGTACACCCTGTAGTTTCTGAAGCGATGGAAATTTAACAAAAGACCTTGTTGAAACCCTCACTGCAAAGCAACTCCTTGTTTGTCATATTTTTCAACTTATATTCCAGATATATACATATCCAAACAAAGACATTTTCTGCTGCAGCTCTAGACAAATGAAAAGTGATTTTCTTACGAGACTTTTGATGTACCGTTCAGAACAGTTCATATCAATTGAAATCCACTGTGGTCGACGAAGGAAATGGACGAGGAGACTTCACATTTCTCGTCGATAAAATGTTAAGACAGCAGTCAATTATGTTTGGCACTCAATCCGTGTGTGTTTTTCCACTCGTCATGGAGGAACGAGCAACTTTGGAAACGGAAACGAAGCAGGGAGTGGCGCATGCGCAACAGTAATCAGTCGTCTGTCCACTTGACAGCCCCACTCCCCCGCTTCCACTTCCACTGTTGGTTGGATTGGCTGAACTGGGAAATTTGAGATTTGGATTGGTTGGAGTGTGGATTTGGATCGTACAAAGCGGTCCCAAGCAATACTCCAATAATCGCTGGCGGCAGGGCATAGAAAATGATATGATACTGAGTGTTATATCTTTCTCCTGTAAAAGTCCAAATTATTAATGTTGAAATCCATTTCGTCTTACTTCTTCGCGGGAGCTGAGGAAGAAAAACAGTAAGTTAAATTATTGCACCCAGTTAGGATTCGTCTTTCAAATTTGTTGTCAAAGGCGACTTGCTGTCAATGCCCCCAATTAATTCATTTTGTACAGTTCCTCAAGGGACATTGCATAAAATCATAGCATTAAATTAATGCGGCGGATATCCATACGTTCACAACTTCTCTTGTTCTGTTGGATTTGACATTGCTTACCGGGTGACTTAACCTCACGTTCTTGTACTTCAATGGCGTAAACTGATACTAATCTGTTGTTTAAATTGCTTATTCCTTGCACTCCTCTCATAGAGATGCATGCTTATTCTTGTTTTAAATGAAATTTTTATTTCCTTGGTTTGTTTTATTCGTAAGTTAGTTAACATCCTTATGAAATATGTAAGCCATGCTGTCATCTGATAATTCATGAATGTGACTCTGATTTCAGACCAGTAGAGGAAGTAAACTCCACAGCCATGACGCCGTCAGACAATACGCAGACTGTGTATGTAATTTTTTCAGGCTGTTTCTGTGTGATCTTTCAACATGATTCATGATTAACTTCTGTAAATTTCTTGACAGGCAATTCCAGGGAAGTGACGAACAGCACAGCACAGAAATTTACAGCAATGATGTGACCATTATTCCAAGTGCTGGAAATCATGACAAAAGTAGCTCTCACGTTAAAACCAACAATATTGTTGATCATAGTTGGGATGTCAGGTTTTACAAGGGTCAACTCTTAGCTGTTCATCTCTCCGGAAAATTTATTGCCTTTGGTATTCAAGGTAAGTAGATTATTTTTTGACTCTGGATAATCTCATTATTGATGTAGTAACTGTCAAGTTTTTTCTTTTCCCTTTTAGTTGTTTCTAAAAGTGAAAGTATGGTTCGTATTGTGAACCGTCAAAACAACCACCGATATCTCTGCAAGGGAATAACTGGGGTTGTGCAAGATATAGCATTTGCTCACATTGCTACTCAAGTAATACTTGGTATTGTTGATGAAGCAGGAACATTATTTATCTACCGCATCGAAGACACTCCTAATGCTTTACAGTATCCTTTTTTGCTCTGCTCACCCTTATTTTTTTTGTATGCTCTAATACTCTACTACAAATATCAACATTATGAAGCACCTTAACAACTTTCCAGAACAAAACTGATATTGCATGTATCACAAAAAAATGTCCGTGACCAAATAGGTCTCATCCACCGCTTGATTTGGTGTCCCTATATCCCTGAAGAAGACTCAGATGCCAAGCAACCTGAAGATGAAGAAGTTGCCAATATGCTTGTAGTCACTCATGGTCCAAGGGTACTTGTTTCTCTCTGTGATGGCCTGTTCACTGCTGCAGGTTGCTTGATGACCTGTTAGGTCCCCTTTTAACTTTTTCTATTTTTGTGTTTCAATTTTCTCTAGGCAGAAATTTGGAATGTGCAAATGGTTATTCAGAAGCATGGAACTGACAAGGAGTTGCACCCTGAGGATGTTAAAGAAGGGTTGCTTTCTCTGAACCACCATGAGGTGGACATAGTTGATGCAGCATTCTCCCCAGATGGGACAGCTTTAGCAACAGCAAGCTTAGATGGATATGTGAAGTTTTTCCAGGTACTTCTTAGACTTTGTTCGAGACTGCAAGAAATGTTTTTATTGTTACATCTTATGCTCCTGCCTCTCTTGCTCTCTCCCATAGGTGTACATGCAAGGACAAGAAGAGCCAAGGTGTCTTCACATGTGGCAGCCTCATGATGGAAAACCTTTATCATCACTATTCTTCCTTGATAATCATCGTTCACATGCATCAGAGCAAGTATCTTCATCAAAGTGGAATATTCCTTTGTCTGACATATACCTAATAACTGATTGTTTCTTTTCTCTTCTAGCACTCAATTCTGGAAGTACGTTTTGACTGGATCAGAAAACAACTCTGAATTAAAAATTTGGTCGTGTGAGACATGGTCTTGCTTGCAGACAATCTCTTTTGCCTCCAAACAAACATCTACAGTTCCCAGTTCTATTAGCTTAAAAGCGGGCATTGATCTCTCTGCCGATTTTATTATGCTCTCTGACATAAACAATAGAGTAAGTCAGAATTTTGAATTTCAATCAGTTTATTAACTATTTTCAGATGTTACAAAGTTAAACTTGCAACAAACCTGTTTTCAGGTACTGTATGTACTTCAACTGCAGAAGGACTCCATAGCAAGGGTTTGTGCAGTTTCTGAATTTCTATTACCCAACCCTATTCTTAGTTTTGGTATTGTTGATGCTGGCATACGTAATGTGAAGAGGCACCATGATGTGACAAGTGACTTGGAAAGCGATCTTATGGACAATAATGAAGATGATGAAGATGATGATGGAGGTTTGTTCGTCATTTTGTTATGTTTTAGCTTTTGAGTATGTACAGTTTTTTTAATCAGAATTTTTGGGGAGTAGGAGATGACGATGATGAAGAAAAGGCTCTTCAGGTGGTCATCCGCATGTATGTTGTACACCCCAAGTCTTTAAGAGGGTGTATAATTTCATTTGATCCGCCTGTTGAAGCAAAAAAATCCATGAGCATATATTCTGAAGATACTCTAGGTATGTTTTATAGAATCCTTATCTATCTTATTTGCAGTGTGGGGAATGTTGATATTACAGTAGTGGATTTTGGATTGGAGCGGGATTGTTGTATTTATGTATTTTCTGAAGGGGTTTTCTTAACCTTGGGTCTTTTCAGCGGTTGCATAGTTCTTGTTTTTTTTGTATGTTTTTTTGCCGCCAAACAATACTGTGGACTACCCTGGCTTTCGTTCTGTACTTTCCCATCAAAACTCCTTACCTACTTCCTTACTTGATCCTGTGGTTAATTTATGTAGATTGGGCTATCCAACTGTCTGTCTATTTGATTAGGTGTGTTCTCTCTTACTAATTAACAGTAAATAGTATTTAATCTAACCACTATTGGTGTATTTCTAGGAAAGGAATCTCCTGAGAATCAACCACAACTGATTGAAGGTAAAGAGCAAAGACATGCATGCCATTTAAACAAACAGTATTTCAGTTCCTTGTTGATGCTTATCCAAGTAAAATCTATTGGAACCCTTGTACTGATCCAAATATTTTAGTAGTTCCAGTCAATTTTTCTGCTAAGCACCTCTGCCTGTACCGAGTGTGAAGGCTAACACTCCCCAGTGTTGCGGGTTTGCATACCCAATGCATTCTGCATCGCTTGCACTTTGGCAGTTAGTCGCCCTTCGCTGGCCTACAATAGCGCCGGGCAGATCGGGTAGGCGAACCCGCAACACTGTGATGTATTGCCTTTACAGACGGTACAGCAATTGACTCCTCCCTTGTGCTTAATTAGTTTGTGCCATCTGTTTCTCTCCTTGCCTCTTTCTGATGTGTCAAATTATTATCTGACATATCCTCGGACATATCTGGGTTCTTATTAATCCGTTGCATTAATGTGTTACTCTTTTTCTAATTTCAGCTTTTGCTGAGGGCATGTCTGATGTCTCTGAAAACTGTCTGGCCAAAGGAAATACCCAAAATTCAGTGACTTCAACTTTAGCTTTGGCTGGAACTGATAGTGCAAATAATTTGACACCGCTCCCTGAGCTTCATCAGTCTACAGAGCCAAAGTGTCTCAGTAACTTGATGACTCCTGATGACTTCAGTTCCTCTAATGAGAAGAATGATGTTGATGCAACTAGCAGTCCTTTACTGCCTGTGAGTTGTTGTAGCACTAAACCAACATTGTATCACACACATCCATACTTACCCTTGCTTTGCTCTTAAATCCTCTCACTCAATGCATTGGTTTCATACATACCTCTTCTTGTGAGCAAAATTTCCCCATTTTCCTTTACTCTTATGTAGAAAGCCACATATAAACCTATGAATAACTGCATTTAAATTGTTATACAAATGTAACATGCTCTGTCTTGTGTGACATAGGTGAGCGAGCAGTTAGGACCACAGTTAGGTGAACTTTGTGGTGAGAAAACCAGACAGCAAGCTGATCCTTCATCCAAACACGAAGCTACAAATGGCAGAGCTTTGAAGACTAAAGGGAAAAGCAATGGAAAGGCCATGGTAATGCAAACAGGATCACTGGCTGTGATGGTTTTGAAACTTTGGAGATATTTCTCCTAATATGTAGCTGAATGCACTCTTTGTTTGGAATAGTAGCTACCTAGTTGTCTTTAGCAGTGACTTTCTGGCTGCCCACACCAGATAATTGTTCTAGTTTGTCTTAGCATGACTTGATATTCCTCTCAAGTACATACATGCAAGTTAACATTTATGGTCACATCGTTCTGTGTACTCCAGTAAATGGTGTTCTGAGAGCTTGTATTTTCTTTTACCTTTTCTTATAATCCAAGCCACATTTCTATTCATGCATTACTTTTGGATTTAGCTTTCTAATTGTATTGTTGTATTTCTGCATGTTAGTTTTGTTTCATCTTATTTGTACAAGTATTACTGTATGTAGTAATTTCTTTTATCAACACTAATATTTTTAAAAATCTGATTTAATTTTTCAATTTCAGGCTGACACATGTCTAAACAGGAAAAGAGAGCCTACAGCAAGTGGTGGCAGTAGCCCCAGTCGTGAAGTTGAAGAAATTTTGTCACATGGCAGCTCTGATTGTCTTTCCAGTACAACTCCCTTTAACTTCCAAAATGCGGCTGTTCCTGAAGATCCATCAATGTGAGATTTTTTTTAAGTATGTCTGGATTCTATATAGTCATTTATGAGTAGTTTGATAATTAGTAGTTCTTCTTTCAGCATCAAGGCGGAGACCAGTTTAGGAACAGTACCAACGGGCGAAGCTATACCCTTGATTCTGCCTTCAAATCCCTGTGGGCTTTTACCACTCGCTCTGACAACCTCACTCCAAGCTTCAACCATAGCAACAACTACAAGTGCGTTACAAGCAGTTGTTGCAGCAGCTCAAGAGAAGCCACCTGTCATGGTGACAGCTGAACAGTTAGAGAAGCAACAAACTCAATGGAGTCGTGTAGACCTGCTTTTGGAAACTCTTCAACAACAGCAAGTAGAAATTAAGGCAAGATTATGATGACTTAAATCTACTTTTTCATCCTTTAGTACTTAATTTATCTAAATAGTGATTCATCCTTAATTTTGCAGAGTTTGAGACAAGAACTTGGCTCACTTCGACTAGCTCAAACTACTTCCTCTGAGCCTGTCATAGCAGATAAAATCCAGGCTCTGCTTCTGTCCCAGCAAAAGCAGCTTGAAATGAGCATTCAGAATGCTATACAGAATGCTCTGCAAAATTCTGTTCAGAACTTATTGCGTGCTAGGGACCAACAAGAAAATCAACGTCAGGAAGCATTAATGTCTGTCATTTCTCAAACTGTGAGCAACATAATAACCTCTCAACTCCCGACCCTTATCTCTCAAGAAATTCAATCGGAAGTGGTTCCAAGTAAGTGCCTTCCCAGTGACTGAAGTACTGTTCATGTTAAGTTGTACGATGTTATGCATTTTACTTTCTCAGTTGTAAGGAGTAATGTTCAGCAAATGAAGCAACAAGTTGCTACAGAAGTTGCAACCAAACTTGCAGCAACAGATCAGCTAATGAAAGATAATTTGGCCAAACTAGTTACTAACAAGGTAAGTTATCTATCTACGGTAATTTACGGTAATTTGTTTCAGGCAAGTTTCGTCAAATGCACAGTTTCTAATTCTTTCTTTTCCAGTCCTTCATGGATATGCTCAATCAGTCCCTCTTAATTATGGCTCAACCAACATTGCAAAGTCTTTACAAAGAATCTTTTGGAACATTGGTACCTACAATGGAAAAGGTCACCCAAAGTATGTTCCACCAAATAAACAATTCTTTTTCAAAAGGAACCCAAGAGTGTAAGTTTGATTTCCTTTTTTTTGAACAGTACGATTTTTGAATGTTAGATTATATTTTACTTTAGTGTTATGTTTCCTTGTCTATAGATATGCAATATGTTGATGGGACAGTTGAAAAGCAACGGAGGCAATACGATAGGGCTCATGAAATGTTGCAATCAGTCGCTGAGTCGATGCAAACTTCACATGAACAGCAAACACTTTTACTTAAAAGTACTCTTGATAATAATCTACAAAAGCTACAAACTAGGTAAGAAATTGTTTTTCTATCATTTCTTAGATCATACTACTGTTTATTTTGAATTTGAGCTAATATTTTGTTTTGACAGCCTTCTTGATAAACTTAACAAAACAGTCAGTGATACAGTCAAGGGTAACTTAGCCCAAGGCTTTAAACAACAGAAAGCTGTTATAGAAGAAAGTGTTCTGACAAGTTTGAATGCGGTTCGCTCAAGAGCCGTTAGTCCTGCACAATCTGTAAGTGACTACGCCAGTATGGAGCGACGTGTCTTGAATTTTATTCAAGAAAGGGATTATAACTCAGCATTCCAACAGGTAGAGATCACAGCTTGTATTGTCTTTTCATACTGGTGTACTTATTTTGGTCCCACTAAACAAAGTTTATTTTGTGTCGCTGCAGGCCTTATCAGCATCAAGCATTGCTCTTGTTCTTGCTGTATGTGAAAGGGTCGATCCTCAAGAGGTGTTTTCTTCTCAACCATTCCCTTTGAAACAAAATGTTCTTTTATCTTTGATTCAACAGCTGTCTGTTGATTTGAATGATCATACTGAGCTGAAGCGAAGGTAATCATGTTGCTAATTGTATATGTGTTCCATTTACCTATAAATTTATTCAATAATTTGTAATTTTAAGTTTGTACCATCATTAACTTTTGATATTTTCTTCTAGGTATCTGGAAGAAGCAGTCATGAGTTTAGATCCTAATGACTCTGACGTTCGTAAGCACCTCTATATCATAAGCAAATTGCAGGAGCAATTGATGGCATTTGTGCAGGGTCATCCTGGTTCAGCATTGAGCCGTCAAATGAAAATGTTATACATGGCCACATCAAATCTTGTTCAATCACCAACCTCGCCCTCATAAGACCACGTATCTTCTCTGACTGCCAGTAATTACCTTTTAATAAGAAAAACTTTTGATGTTAAGAGCTTAAACTGAGAAGTATGTTGTTGAAAGATCTCTTAATTTGACTCAAAGTGATCATTGTTCTTATGTGTATTTTATCAGGATAATTATTGTATCTTATTTTATTTATCAGAAGAAAGGGAATAATATCTTAATTTTTTGTTATATTGTTCCCCCTCTTCGCAATTTTGAGTGAGACGACCCTCACTCACTTCAGTGGCAGTTCTCTCATACATTCATTCTGATTCTTGACTTTCATTTGAATTAACTGACAGCATATGTTGTTAAAAGATTTTTTTTTTTATGTCAACAATTTTTTAAATGCAATTACAATTGTTGCATTATGTTTTACATTCACCAATGGCTTGTAGTAAACCTTGACATGTTGCCTAAAAGTGGAAGTTTGAACTTAAGTGTTGCTCCTTCCCAACTAGGTACTATTTTATGTCCCTCGCCACATTGACAATGCGTACTCGCATCAAAAGGTTTTGTTTTGTTTGTTTTATTTTGAAAACTGTGTCCCCTTTGATCTGTACTTTAATTATTAATCAATTGTGATCCCATGCAGTAATAGTGCTGACCCATACTTTACCAATTATAATTAAGTAATCCTGAATTAAACTTACAGTTTCGAATAATTTTGTCTGTGTGTTGATGATATTTCCTCTTATAACTGTCACTGTGATATAGAAGTTGCACTAAAACTCTACAGCAAATTTTCTGCAACGATGCCAGCTTCAAACGTCTTTTACATGGCATACCGTAGATTCTGAGAGCTATCCTTTATTTATATGTCCATTGAGTGTGTGCGTTACATACAACCAATATTTTAAAATTCTGTGGTTTTCTTACTTGATCAATATGTTCTAATCATTTTCTGTTGCTTTTTATGCACATGTTTTGTTGATTTCTTAACTCTAAAAATACATCAATGCCAGTTTTTTTTTTTTAAGTACCTGTATACTATTGCCCAAGTTTGTTCATAGTTTTTTAATCCTGTCTATCTTTCCAAATATTTTGAGAAGGCCTCAGAATGATAAAAAGAAAATCAGAATCAGATTTCCTCTCACTTACCGTAGTCTCTATGTTCTGTCAACAAAGGAAATCAGTCTTTATTATTAGGATTAATAGAGACTGAATTCCTTTGTGTGTCATTAAGGTAAAACTTTTAATAGAATATTTTAAGGGATGTCATTGCTGTAAATAAACAATTAAATTGCTTCATTACGTGAACTATAAGATAATTTATTACTTGAGAAAACAGTATTTCATCACACAAGCGATTTAAGTATAACCCTTATCAAGCTGATTTCAATCGCATCAGCTCATCTTTCACATGTTGTGGTATCTTTTTCCTCTTTCTACTCCTCTTCTTTTTAACTCCTCCATCACTCTTCGATTCAGGTTGAACAGGGTCTGATTTTTTCTTCTTACTCTTCTTACAGGACAGTGGGTTAGCCCCACCCCTTTTCTTTCTTTTTTTGGGAGTAAGTTCACTGTCAGACTTCACACCCAATTCAACTTCTTTAAGTTTAGCTAAAGTCTCTTGTTCAAATTTGCTAACGCCCCAGCTAGGAAAATGAATAGTACAGTTAAAACCAGTCAAATAGAACAGAATTTCAATATGAATTGTATACTTACAGACTATTTGTAGCTTGAGAAGCTGCTTTATGACTTTCGTCGGAAGGTGCTTCAAGGGTTGGTGCTTTGTTATGAAAATATAAAAGAGGAACACCTGGAATGGATCTCAATCTATCTTGTAGGTCTCTGTCTTGCGTTGCGATAATATATCTGAAAGAAAGATATGTTTGAGATGAACTTGCTATTATGGAAAATTTATGCAAAATGGAAAAATGCACACAGTTTTCCACATACCGATTTGGGTTAGAAGTCCCAATCATAGATTGCAAGCATTTACTCCCAGTAACTGGTTTATCCTTGTGACTACATTTATGGATTGGAAATTTTTTAACAATTAGCATAGCGCCAAACACACTTTTACCTGTATTTAAAAATTAAAGGTATAGTTAGTCGCCCGGGTATAATAATGGTCTCAAGAGGTGCTACGCCAGGCGTCACCTTTGACTGGCCGGACTATAAGAACATGTATACTCACCTAGCTTTTCAGTTTCCAAAACAATGCATGGTGTGGTAAGAAGTTTAATTTCATTGCCTAAGTATATTTTCAACTGATCTTGAATGTCAAGTTGATCCTGAAAGATGACAGATTGAATAAATACATTCACAATAAACAACAAAGAAACGTGTGACAAAAGGTTAGATCAAAACTACCTTTAGTGCAACGAAACAAAACGTTCCGTCGATTAAAACTTGAAAGGGTTTCCGAAATCCAAAGTTATTGGCATAAAATGCCAAAGTCTTTTGGATGCGTTTGTGTCTATTTATTCTCATCGTTACACTATTTTTTTAAAACAAGGAGAAAATTTAGAACTGTTTACACTTTTGTCATGGAGTTCTTTTTTCTTTCGCTGTCTGCTTCTGCTTGACGACGGGTGACGGGTGTTGAGCAGAGATTGACCGATAGCTAGCTTCGAGAGGCGAGACATTGTTCGATATGTTTGATATTTTCTGGCTCCTTATCTCTGCCCGAAAGCAAGTACGTATGTACGTACGATGGTCTTTTGAGTCATTTTGCTTGGTTGTGTGTGTACATTGGTCACAGCATTAGATAGTTTCCCTGTCCCCTTTTCTTACCCCTCCTCGATTCCTTTAGTAATGCAGTGGCTGCTACGTTACTAATTGGCATCATTGGTATTCAAATTTTCGGTTCATGCCATCGATTAACATAGCGCGATAGTGGAAAGTGCAGATGGGTTTTGGCCGACTTCCATATTTTTATCACAAAGCAGGCTTTTAATTTTCGTTTGACAATTAGAAATCAAGCTCAATCAGCAACCCGCTTACGTTCGCAATTTAAGGTATTAGCAGAACATAACCTTGTCGACCAGTGGTTAATACTGATAAACAGGTAAGCAGCAGCAAATGTTTTGATTTCAGTCATTTGTCTACATTTCGGACAGACGCCCATCTGTTCCCACGGACTTGCCCTTTCCTTGATTCACGATGATTAGTTTACTTACGTCAGCACTCAGATTCAAATGTCTTCTTTACATAAAGTTTATCCAGTTAGACAGTATACATATTTGGTAGGTTTGGTTATGTTATCAGCCTATTTTGGATTTATTGCTGGAAAAAATATGGGTTTAATTTATTTCTGTTCTCTCTAGTTCCACCATTTGTCATTATTGTGTTGAATGAGGAGTAGTTGTGAGATTAACGTGATCTGTGAATAATAAGAGGGTTGCATTTGGTTTCAATTTTTTGAAGTGCGACATTGTTTCTTTTTTCAATATCATTGTTTATCACTCATTCATGACTTACCAGTAGTTTCTTTGATATGGGTGCCACTCAGGCACGATTTTAATTGTTTTTAACCAGTAAAAGACATGATGTGAGACTTTGAGTCGCATATGAACATACTGGCAGGAGAGGTAAAGGTCTCTTTACACTGGGAAACCCCCCCCCCCTGTAAACTGTGAAATGTATACTCACCTGAAATTGTACTATGTCAAATAAATAAACCATGTGTTCTTTTCAAAAATTTCAGCCATCATGTCTGTTGGACCGTACAACTACTCGTACATTTTCAAGTACATCATCATTGGAGATATGGGTGTTGGTAAATCATGTCTCCTCCATCAGTTTACTGAAAAGAAATGTAAGATGCTTTTTTTTCCATTTCGATGCATAAATCGTATTAGTATGTTACTTTTTGCAAGATCTTTTATTACATTTTGTTTCGTTTATCTTAATAGTTATGTCAGACTGCCCTCATACAATTGGTGTTGAATTTGGAACCCGCATCATTGAAGTATCTGGGCAGAAGATAAAGCTGCAAATTTGGGACACAGCTGGACAGGAACGCTTCCGTGCAGTAACTAGGTATGTTTTCTGACAATCTAATTTAGTACATTTCTAGTTGAAGTTTTTAATTTTTGTGTAATACAGTTTTTGAATCTTTCTTCTAGATCATATTATCGCGGTGCTGCTGGTGCATTGATGGTTTATGACATAACACGTCGCTCTACTTACAATCACCTCAGTAGCTGGCTCACCGACACCCGAAATCTTACCAACCCAAGCACTGTAAGATTTAAGTCCATTCTTTTGCTTTGGAGCTACTCAGTGGGCTTTGTTGTTGTCGTCTTTTTCTTAGAGTATTACTAAGTTTTCTTTTTCTTAAGGTGATATTCTTGATTGGAAACAAATGTGATCTAAATGCTGCACGGGATGTCACATATGAAGAAGCAAAACAGTTTGCTGATGAGAATGGTCTTATGTTTGTTGAGGCCAGTGCTAAGAGGTAAGAAGTGTAATTGATTGATTATGCTGTAAGCTGTTTTCTTCACAGTAGGAGTTATTTACTTTTTATTTTCAGTGGTGAAAATGTAGAGGAAGCTTTTCTGGAAACAGCAAAGAAAATCTATCAGAGCATTCAAGATGGAAGGTGAGGGAAATATGCTGTTTTAAGCTACTATATTCTTACTTTTCAGGTTTATTGTTGAATTATAACATCTCTTTACCTTCTAGGTTGGACCTAAATGCAGCAGAGTCTGGAGTTCAACACAAACCCTCTCAACCTGGCGGCCGGAACACCCTTGTTAATGATCAAACTGCCAGCAAAGACAGCTGTTCGTGCTAAATGTGTTGTCAACCCTTTACGCTAAGCATCTCAGTGATGTGGTTGCATTGAAGTAAAAGCAATGCCTCTTTACTTAGGCCAGTCTAACCGCCAATGAATGGATGCTACTATGGAGCACTGTACAAGAGGCAATATTGTGCAAGGACTTGTATAGTGTTTAGCTGGATGCTGGCAGTGTTAATAATACTAAAATTGATTAGGAGCCATTTGGGCTGTTTGTGATACAAATATAAAGCTGTTGGAAGGTGAAGTATGGCTGTTATGCCCTTTGGTTGCTTGACTGAGTTTTTCACTTGCAAAAGTATTTTTGTATGTTGCCATACTGAGGCACTATCACTCTACCCTCTTTAAAAAAATATGAAAGGAAGTGAGAGTGCTAGCACCTGTCTATAGGTGGTTTAATGCTTTTGCTAGGTCCATTATAGCGTCACCAATTATTCAATGCGAGCAACGGGTTTACTCTTAATTCTCATCTATTCTTGGTCAAAACTTTACTCAGGTTTACTTTTCTGATAACTATACAATTAATATAAAAGGTTCTGGTTCAAATCTAATGAAGGAAATATTTGTCTCAAGCTGTTCACCCACTTGGTACAGAAATCTTTTCATTCTTACTTTCTAATGAAATTCAAGGTAATGAATGAGGTTTAACTGTGGCTTAACTGGAAGGATGTCAATGCAGTCAAAATTTCTCACTTTTGTTTTATTTTAACCAAGGTATTTACTGTTTTATTGTTTTAATTAGCTTTCTCTGTCTCTTAATGAAATAATCATGCAAATTTTAGCACAAGTTCATTTTATTGCTAAAACAAACCCATTTCTTTCCATTTCTTAAAGAAATGGAAGATACTATTTACCATGAACAATAATTGACATACAATGTAAAAATATAATTATTCTCAGATTTATTTTTTTATGACAGGCTCATGGGTAGTTTGGGTAGGTACACAGCAATTTAATTGTTGTATTGTAAGGTAGATTGTGTAACTTTATTTGGCTTGACATCCCTTTTTCACTTCTTGTGAACCAAGAATCTTATGTGAACACCAAGCCCTACTTTAAACAGATCCTTGTTAACACAAGGTGAGGAGGTAACAAACCATAAAGTTCAATCTGCGGCTTTTAGCTGTAGATGTAAGCTTTGGGATTCAACTCTCCTAATATCAACCCTTGGCTATTAATTTTCCACTGAGCTTTTGAGCTTTTCTAGCTGTGTCATTAGTGAATTTGTAGGCAGGAGTTATAGCAAAATTGCAATTTGCTAACAAATTTGGTATCTAGACAAAATAGGAACTGATTTGCTTTTCCTGTATTTTTTCAGCATTTTCTAGTATGTCTACTTAATTCTTAGATGTCTCTCAGTATTTACATTGGAATGCAACAGCGTGTATAGATTCGGGAGTTCTTCTTTAACCTGTGTTGGCTGTTACTTGTAAATGCCATGATACCAATACAATTATGGAACCATTCTTTACCTCCTTTTAATGTCCAAATGAAAATGCCAAAGTCCTTCATTCCTTAGCTTTCATTTTTTAACCTTGTAATTAATTATTTAAAGGTAAGATTATTGGCGTTTATAATTTACATGTTACACCTTAAACTAATCTAGTATTTGCTGTAGGATTATCTACTGGTTCTTTTATTATTTTGTGAGAGTGATGTCTGCTGTAATCTGAGTATCGAGAGAATTATTTACTCAGCATTTTTACAAGTGGCCATAAACTTAAATAGAGCCATGCTGGTAGCTTGGTTATTTGTATGTAGAATGTCTGAATCCAAATAATTCCACTTCTGGCAAACATGTTTTTGGCATGGCTTGTCAAATGCTGCCCAAGCTTTTTTGATGAATGGTACCAAATATAACACTGTCTTCTAAAATGTTTCTTCAGCTTTCTCTTACTTATACAGAATGAATTTGGGATCAAAGATGATGTAGTAGAGTCTTCAAATTTGGGGGCCCTAAACACTATTGTCTATGGCTGTACTGCTAAATCTTTCCTTGTTAGGGATTTTGTTATCTGTTTCCACATTACTTGTGTGTGATAACTGATATAGTTGCTCCTTTGAATATGGTTAATTTACTATTATGCTTTCTTGAAGGTTAAAATTTAACTGTGATTTAGGTATTTCTTGTTTCATTTTTCTTTGTATGTCAACATTGAATCTGTACTTTTTTTTTATGTCACTGTAGGAACCCTATAGAAACAAACACTATTGTTTTATCTCATGCTAAAATTATCGGTTGAGCAGATTTTAAAACCAAGAAATGATGTCATTACTGTACCACAGCAGTTAATTGGTGATTATATATATGGTGCGGATCTTTAGTGATTGATACAGTCTTGTATTTCCGTGCAGTTCTTTATTGTTTATGGTTTGAAAATTTATATTTCTGTTTCCGACTTTATGGATACCACTTTGTGTTTTACATGACTATGAAATGTACAACACATGCAGTAGTCATTGGAAGGTAATGTGATTGTGTGTATATGGTGTTTTTATATCTCAATTTGTTGATAAACTTTTACCTGTTAAAATCTACTTGTATGAAATCAAACTTTATTAGAAAGATTCCTTTATGATGGTGCATTGAGACATATCTCTACCTTAGTTATTTGTTTTAGTATGAGCTTTGATATTTCCTATGCAGTATGATGAGTGTTCTCCTTTTATTCTTAAGTCAGATGTAGTCCATATATTGGTAATGTGCTGTTTAATTGAGGGAAGACAAATAATTTGGGAATAGTTTCTAGCTTTCTATAGTTTGGAATGTGATCTAAATGAATGACAATGTTAATTATTCCCCTAATTGAGGTATGCAGTAAGTTACCATTTTTTCTCTGTGGAAATTTTGCATTATCTTTACGTGCTTTTCAAATATTGGTCACTTCAAACAAAACCTTTGTATCGGTTGTAATTTGGTTATAAATTTGTATATTCCATAGCAAGTTTATAGTGATTGCTTTCGTCTTTCCTGTATTACCATGTCAAATTGGCTCTGTCAGGCATTCTATTCTTATGAATTTATAACGCAGTCAGCATCGGTATGTCATATCTCATTAGAAAATTGACATTGTGTTATGAAGTAAAATATATTCTTGAATGCACATTTGCATACAGCACATGTGTTTCAACAGACAGACGTTTAAGACTCAACTTCTTGTGTTTTATTACGGTAAATAAAGATTATATGTATCAGTTATTCACAAGAATATATGCACTATGTAATACTCAAATGCATTTCAAATATTTTGAAAGACTCGTTTTCCTGTCAGTAGCCTGTTAAATTGACTGCAAGGAATGCTTGAGGCTTTTTTGAGATTTTGAAAGCCATGCACTAGAATATAATAACCACTCTAAATAAGTTTACTTTACAGAGCATTGATGAGTTACGCAGAAACCCCATCAAAAATGACTAAAAACTTGATCATGGTGGTCATCTCTTTTAAGTAATCTTTCATCTCTATGGGTGTGGACAACCCGTTGAATCTCTGTCGACTCCACTACTCATTCCTAATTGGGTATGTGGATTATCTGTCTTTTATAAAAAATATACACTGAAGAAGTACTACTCATACTTTGCATATTCTTTCCCTTTGATCAGGGTTTAAGAATGTCTTTTGACTATGGAGTCCAATTCACTGACCGTTGCTCTAAGAATATTGTTTATTTGATCTTCCCTTAAAGATGATCGATTCAAGATAATCCTGACTATCTTTAACATTCATATACACTTTGAAAAAGAAATGTCTGCTCCTAGGATTGAGTAGGTTTGTTGAGTGGTGAGTGCTTAATTGTTGTCTTATTCACAACCGAATGATGTTTGTCATCGCGAAAGAATCTAAACTATTGTGAGCTTTCAGGATAGCATTTTCAAAACACTTTAAATGTTCTTTCACTCGGTAATAAACACAAATGAGGCCTTTTCCATAAGTGAAAGCCCGCATATTTTCATTCATTGTTCGTGCCCCGACCATCTGATTCGCTTTTCAGACCAGATCTGGTCCCCAGCCGGTCAAGGCAGGCGTGGTCGGACATCAACGGCCCGTTCCAAGTAGCACAGAGCGAGTAGCTGACGAGAGCGCGTGAGTAAGGACAGCCAGCCTCCACGCCGCCACCTTCGCGGCCCCCGCTGCGGCCCCTGCCCCTGGTCCTGCTGTAGGGGGTGGGGGTCCTCGCAGCCAGATGTGCCCCCTTCCCCCTCTACCCCATGTAGTACTCGTCCATTGAGCCGCCGCCCGCCCGCCGCACAGACACCCTCGCACCGCTCAGCGCAGCGAGGCCGCGACGACAGATGGCACTGAGTCGCGGATCTCTAGCGCCCCTTCATCTCTTTGAAGGAAAACATTGTGACCTTCCCCCCTTCCCTTATGTTTCACGTCGAAAGGGCATCACCCTCCTAGGTGCCTCGAGGTGGTCTTGGAGGCAGGGATGGGGTGAGGTGAGGTACCTTGAAGCTCGGCCTCGGGAAGGAAAGGTAGTGGAGGCGAGGGGTGCGCGAGGAAGATCCGCCGATCCGCGCAGCGACTCCCCCCACCTCGCAGCCGAGGCCAGCCGCAGATAGGTAGATGGGGTGGTGGAGTTGGGATTTGGTTCGGCCTCGTCGGCCAAGACATGATAAGGCGGGGCTGGGTTGGGCCGCATTGACACTTCGGCGGCCTCGGCCGTGTCCCATGATGGGGAGCTGAAACGGCCCGAGGTTGTGTCCGGACCGGCTGTGTTCCGTGCAGTGAGGTTGGGGCCGTGAGTGACCATCGCACCGTCCCGTCCTGTCCACCCCCAATGAACGGCCTCGTCGGGGGCGGCGGGCGGGTGGCGGCGGCGGAGCGTGGGGGCGGGATCTCCGTACACACGACTCACTCGGGGCCGGGCCGAGCCGCCGAACGTGGACCCGAGCCGGGCCGAGACGAGCCGAGCCGCTGCGGGTGGCAGGGGGGCGGAGGTGGTGGTGGCATCGGAACGGCGAACGGAACGGAACGGCAGTAGCGAGGCTGGCCTGCCCCGAGCCGCTCGTGCTCGAGCCGCGTGCGCCACGCGCCCCCACGGCAGCTGTCCGGACAGCAGGCGTGAGCGCGAGAGCGAGGGGCACCTGCAGAGGGACAGCAGCGGGGACAGCAAGGACAGAGAGCGGGCCGCGTGTAGTGGACTGGCCCTGGCCGAGATGCCCGACCGGGGGCGGCCGCTGTGAGTGAGCTGGGCGGCTGTACCGGCCCTTGCCGCGGTGCTTGCGCGCGCGCGCCCATGGGACGGTGACACTGTGGATTACTACCTAGCTCCCGGTTCCGGCCCGGCCTGCCTGGCCACTAGCGGAGGTAAGTCTGCCGGTCTGCAGCAGGGGCTGCGGGGGCTGCGCCTGCCGAGGACACGCCGACGGGAACCCGTGGTCAGCCAGGTACCCTTCCGTGCCAAGAACCGCTCGGTGGGGAGGGGGCGGGGACGGGTAGCGAGCGGGGGAGGGGTCACCTGGAGTAACAAGTCATGAGGTGTCAGCTCATGTCCGGGCTCGGTGGCGCTGCTGCTCGCTGCTCTGTGGGCGGCTTGTTGCTGTGTCTGTCACACCTGCGGTAATGATGAGAGTGAGTGAGAGAGAGAGAGAGTGGGAGTTTGAGTGTCTGAGATACAAAGAAAGAGTGAGAGACGGGGCGGCTGCAGTTTGGCACAGGCCATCGCATGGCATGCCGTCTCCTGTCAGCCTCATGGCGGGTGGCGGGTGGATGGCGCGGCGAGGAGTGGAGCGGAGGCCGCGGCCACCACCCCCTTCCCTCAGCCCCTACCCCCTCCCGGCGGCGGCAAGGGGGTCACTGGTGTAGCTCTCGTATTGATTCGGGGCCCCCGCTCCTCCAGGCCCTCCCCTTCTCTCCGCTGGGCTCCCCCTCCCCTTCTCGCTCTCTGTCTGTCTCTCCCCCGCCCGCCCCCAGCTCCTCTCTCTCCGTTGGGCGCTCTCTCTCCCACCCTTCCCTCTGTCTGTCTCTCCCTCCAGCTCCCTCCCCCTTCTCTCTTTCTCTCCTCATCCCACCCCTCGCTCTCGGTGCTCGGCGCGGCGGGACCCCGTGAGGTTCTCCCCTCGGCTCTCCCCCTCTCCGGCGTGCCCAGAGGCCGTGCCCAGCGGCCGTGCCCAGAAGCAGGCCGTGCCCGTGCCCAGAGCAGGCCGTGCCCTGAGCAGGCCGTGCCCGTCGTGCCCCGCTGGCCCGACCTGTCTGTCTTTGGGGCCCGCTTACCTACTCGTACACTTGTGGACCATCGAGGCTGACCAGGCCGGAGCCATGCAAACCACCGCCATTTTCCGATCCACCCTTCTCTAATTTAAACTGGAACATTTATTAAGGCGAGCAGTGCAGTTGACACGTGGCAAAGTTGGCACAGCGAAATATTCAAAGCACAGCCCCAATCCTCAATGGATACGTTTATCCAGTGCTGTGGATAAATTTATCCTCTTTTTGGATTGTGGTTATTTGCATATTTTCATAGTTATTATGCAAATATTTTTGACAAAAACTAATGCCTCGACTTACATTTAAGTTGAACCAATAGTCGAAAGGAAGGAAGACTTTTGAGATATATAACCCGCGGGTGTTTTTGGTCGCGCGCCGTTTGCCTGCCTACTCCCTCTGCTCGTAAGGCGCCATGTCCCTGAGAGGAGGCCAACCGCTTGGCGTGATGCTTCGAAACACCCGGCACACAGATTTAAACGAACCCGAGAGTCTAGGGTGGAATAATCCTCGTTTAGGCTTTGGCCACCTCCCAATCTGTCGTCATCGGAGCAATGTTGAAAGAGGCCTAAACACACATACTTTCTCCATTGTTGAAGCGATGTTTCTGTCCCACTATTTGCACACAAGTCAGTTGCATATGAGACGTCAGCCTCGTCTGGTCTCTACAGGCTCGCCCAGCACGTCGCACGCCATGGTGCAGTAGTTCTTCTGCAGTTCAGAGAGACGCTGAATTTCGAAGAGGCTGCACCGGAGAAAACACTAAAAAGTATTGTTCTTACTAAGAATTACTCCAAAGGGTATAAGAAAAGTATTTACTTTTTAACCAATTAAATATGAAATATAAATAAACGGGTAGTGACGTCTGCGAGCGCGTCGTAGCTGTCCTCTGCGTCGTCCACGGGGACAAACGCCAAGGCGACGAACAAGTCGGTCCTCATCGCCTCGTTCACTTCTTCGCGTTAGGTGACTCCGCAAGCACAGCCCCCTCGAGGTGGCATGCATGGTTAACAGTGCCATTAAAGTTGAATGGGGCAAGATTTTTGAAAATGGAGGCAGATTGGGGCGAGTTGGCAAAACCTTGCATCCGGGGCCCGCCCCAAGGTCGTGGCGATAGTTGTAACTGGGGCGAGATGTCCGGGCACCCGTTAGTGGCAAGGTAGATGAGAGAGAAGGACCGCCAGGTTGGCAAGGGGGGGGGGGGAGGCAACATTCTGCTGATACGAACACAGCACACTGACAGTTGACAGTTGTAAACGGATACTCCGATCCTGTGACTGTATCGTGATGTGGGTAGCATTTATTGAATACGCGCGCGTGTGTGGGGGGGGGGGGGGGACCCTCGCGATGCGGCTGCCCCCGTGTTGTGCAGAGCGCGGGGCGGGAGGCCCAGCACAGCTCTACACAGGAAACAGGCACAGTCGTCGATCGATGTGCCCTCCCGGCGAGCCTCCCGGCCTGCTCGTGCTCGTCCCGCCGGTGCTGCTCTGCTGCCCGGCTCTGCTCCCCCTGTTAAACCTCTTTTCGCTGTCTGTGCGTGTGTACCCCCCCCCCCCTCGCCCTTTCCGTCCGCAAAGACGTTTGACCCCGCCTTCTGTGCGAGCTCAGGCCCCCCTCCTAAATGCTCTCATGCGACACGTTCCGCGTTCTATCCTTTCCCCCGAGTCCAGTGCATTCTATAATTCTCTTTTCAGTTCAGTTCAGTTCAGTTCCTCTGACGCGGTCAGGCCACACAGCGAGCGTCGTGCTGGTTTGGCTCTTCTCTCGAGGCCTGCTCTGCTCTTGTGGGGCGGCCTCTCTCTGGGGAAAGGGAAGGAGGGGGGGGGGGGGACAGCTGCCCATTATAAGGGGCGGTGCAGAGGGGGAGGCCGTGGCGCAGGAGCAGGCCGGAAGCGTCCGTGAGGCAGCCGAGGCGCGGTCTCGCTGCTTAGAGCGCCGCGCTGTTCACAAAACTCGCCCGTTTTCGAGATTGTGCTGGCTCCTCTTATGGAACGGGGTGCGATCCTCGGAGGGATCCACGGAGCGTCTCTGCGAGTCACGCACTACACGGAAAAAAATATGTAAGTTCGCACAGCTGATATGTTTGCTGATATCGTGACAAGCAACTTTTAAGCTCCCGGAGCTAATAATTGACTCCTGTGTGCAAGAATTAGCTAGGGCAGCTAATGCTTATCTGGATTAGCTTTAGTGCTCGTTCTGGTAGA
>NW_026267253.1:474557-476351 GCF_000697945.3 Frankliniella occidentalis | reverse complement strand
GGAGCGCTGGAGAAGCCTTCATGGTGGAGCACAGCCTGCTTTTTCCTCTTCTTTTTTTTTTGTTGTTGAACGTCTCCTCCGGCGTCATACTTGTAGTGGGGCCATACCTGGCCTGGATGGGGCCGCACCGCAGGTCGGGGAGGAGTAGGGCGGGGGGGGGGCCTTGTTGTGCACAGCTTGCGATAAGATAACCAACACCCCACCGTGTGTGTGTGTGAGAGAGAGAGAAAGGGGCGATACACGAGAGACAGGGACAGTGTGGCGATAGGGGTTGGTGAGCAGCGACGCTACAGATTAGGCTGCAAGAGGGGTGGGGAGGGGGAGGGAAGGAAGCGCAATGAGGGTAGCATTACCTGCAGCACCCTCTGCTTTACTTTCACCGCTCACCACTCCGCTCTGCTCCTCTCTCCCCGAGCAGCAGACCGCAGTCACTGCTACGTTTCGGTTTTCGTCACGTTTTTGCCCACCAACTGACTGTGTGTTCTTGCATTCTTTATAGTTTTTGTAGGAAATTTAATATAAAATGTTTATTATGCTGCCCTTTATGAACGCGTTAACTATGAGAAACCTCTCTCGGACCGTCGGTCTAAACTGCCCTGCCTATAGCATCTGGTGCATTACTTGCACTCCATCGAACTGTCGATAGTAAATGTCGATAGGTTTTGCAGTGTATGTGCTGCCCTCTAGCCACTAGGGCTCTTATTTCTACGCGAGTACCCGGGTAACCCGCGTTGGTACCCGCCCGGGTAGGAACCAGGTCGACGGGTTTTCCCGGGTACCCGGGGGACCCGGGTAAACCCGGCGGACCCGCGCCTGTAAGTAGGCAACTCGTCGTGCCTGTATGCCAATTTGCCTATACTTGCAGGCGCGGTTCCGCCGGGTTTACCCGGGTCCCCCGGGTACCCGGGAAAACCCGTCGACCCGGTTCCTACCCGGGTTACCCGGGTACCCGCGGGTCGGGTTTTTAAGAGCCCTACTAGCCACCTCTAGCGGTATGACTGTAAAGGTGATTCTGATTGTGTCAATAAGTTCTGCAGATACTTAGAAAGGCGATTACGGGCAAACCAGTAGTAAACATGGCCTATGGCGAAACGATTGTGCTATATGTCTGATTTAGGATTTATTTTAACATTTAAATGTTCTCGTTTATGACAGTGGTGTCTTTTCGACGCTGTTTGTCGTCTGCGTCGATTTGGCAATCACACATGAGCCTGAACCTAATTTACTGTATCAAAACACAGTCTATGGACTGGATGGATTTAGGTTATAGCCGCCCATAGGCTATGCCAGCCTAGGCTGCTAGCAAATGATGGAACCAATGCTTTTGTATTGAGTTCTGAGAAGAACAGCAAAGTTACCAAGTGGCCTTATTACACTATTGTGAGTAATACAAACCATCTCATCAGCCCCTGCGGTGCTGTTGTTTTGGTTATTTGATAAAGTAATAGGTAATTGTTTAGTTGTCATTTGAGTGATAGGCCTCCCCCGTATTTTCAGCCATATGGTGTGGGCAGTACTATTGAACAATTATGTTGCAACATTATCACTCTGCTTTTCTTTTTGATAAATGCTATCTTAATTTATTTAAATTTTCAATACAGTATTGAAACTTAGCCTTGACTCGTAAAAGTGTTACATATTTTTTCTTTGGAAAACAACGTCATTGATTGGCATTCTACAAGGGACGGCAATATTTTGCGTTCTTTGAATGCCAAATGTTTTAGGTTCTTTACACGCAAACTTAATTACAATGTTAGCGTCTGGGAATCATTGGTGCGAGACCAAACTAATCTC
>NW_026267253.1:473371-474119 GCF_000697945.3 Frankliniella occidentalis | reverse complement strand
CCCCCCCCACTCTCCTCCATCAGAGCGCGACCCGACACACAACCCATCTCTCCTGCCTGTGCGGTTCGGGGCCGCCCGGACCCCTGCCGGCGGTGGGATAGGCAGACCCGCTGGGCCGGGGTGTCCACGTGTGGCCTACCTCCCGGGCGCTCGGGCTGAGCCTCGGGCTGAGCTGCCCGGTGGAGGCGGGGATACATCACACAGCGGGGGCTACGGGAAGGAGAGGAAAGGGGGGGGGGGGCGCTATAGCTAGGCGATGTATAGGTGCTCTCTAAACATGTCATACTTCAAATGTAAAGAAGGGGGAAAATGTGGCACTTTCGCTCTGTTTTTATTAATGTTTGCTGTTTGATGTAATCCAACCGACAAACTCATTTCAACTTTAACAGGATGGTGGAACAGCACTGGAAAGACCAAAGTGACAAATAACACTCCTTTCTCTTTTGAAATTTTGAGTTTAACGCATTCGAAAAGACAGTAAAGGTCCCTTTAGTTCTCAAAACGTAGCGCCTTCGTGAAGCCACTATACCTTTAACCCCTTTTAAAGGCGCAGCTTTACAGCATTGTTTCCGGTGTATCCGCGCCTGGTGGGCTGTGCCGCGGCGTGGGTCTGCACTTCTCGCCTGGCCAGGCCGGGGCGGCGAAGACGGTACAGTCGATTGCAAAAGTTTAGCAGCGGAGCGTGGCGGAGCTGCGCGCGATGGTGGCACTGAGACGCTGAAGTTGCCGTTTTTTATCACACTCTCCC
>NW_026267253.1:466188-468660 GCF_000697945.3 Frankliniella occidentalis | reverse complement strand
GGCGAGGCGTTGGCTTGGCCGCACTGGCAGTCAGAGTGCCTTTTAAAGGTGCTAAATTTTCGTAAATTTTTGTGTCTAAGAAAGGCACCACATACGTGCCTAAAGGCACAACAATTGAGCACCTTTCTGGACATTTTCCAGGACGGTGATTCCCACCTTTGCTTTCCCAGCGCGTGCGTTGTCTCGAATGATTTTAGACAGTCCCGAAGACAAGACTGTCGCTACCGCAGGGCAAAGTGCCCCGCAGGCGCCTGCAAGACTCGGGGTAGGCTACCCCGCAGTACACAAATGCACGGCTGGCAAAATGTTGCCTACCATGTAGGCGCTTTGAGGACATGTATCAGCTGAACTTGTCAGTTTTATAACGGCGAATGATGAGCGCATTTTCTGGATGACCCCACCTTATTAAAGGCGATTGTTCATGTTAAAGTACGAGTTTATTACTGAGCGCAAAATTAATTTTGAGTTCCTCTGTAGTGTTAAAAACTCTTGGATTTCAGAACACTCGTGAAAAATAATAATACCAAAGTCACTTATTTGGATTTCCCACAGGACTCCGTAAATTTCAAGCGTCGAGTTTAGCTTTAAAGCACGGGCGACTAATATAATTTGCTACCTTCACTAGCTGTTTAATAATATGAAAACTGACAACGGAGTCCTCTGGGAATTTCTAGTTGTGATTCATCGTGAATCTTTGGGAAATTCCAAGAAGTTTTTGTTGCGTCTTGGTTTTGTCCAGCACCTCTTCACTAAGTAAGTGAGCAAATTTGATCCAAATAGGGCGAGGTTGTGAATCTCATGACTCCTGAGGGAGCGATACTAATTTCATCTCTCGTTTGGAGTGTTTCGCAACATTTTTGGTTACAAATAAGATTCATTTTGAGTCATTTTCGCAAACATTGCTCGTCTAGAGTCGTTTTTGCGACATTTTCGGTTACGAAGAAGACTCATTGAGTCATTTCGCAAACATCGCTCTAACTTCATCGCGATGAAGCTATTACGTCGCTCTATTCGGGCAAGAAAACTCGCTGTGCGTTTTACTTTACAGTGTTACTGTTTCTCCCCTCTCGCTAGTACATTCGCATTCTCCCCTGGCACCACAGGCCACTGGGCTTTTCGCTAATGCGAGTGAGTTTGACGTTAAAGGTAATGCCTTTTGCCAGAATAACGCAAAAGAGAGGGGGAGGGGGGAGAGTTTCACAAAGGCCCTAAACCAGCTATGGCCTTGGCCATTAAAATTAAGTTCATAGAATCCACTAGCTACAACTACATCGGCACCACAAAAACAAATCCGAAGTCTGGCACTGGCGCCTGTAACCTCATTGTGGCCACAGTCCATCAAGTGAACAATTTTGATGATGTTGCATTCCATTCCAAACAATAATAAGCATTACAATGACCAGCCCATTTTCTTCTTGTTGCAGGTGGCACCCGGAATGAGCTGGTAGGGGCGGCCCGGGGCCGGGGAGGGGGAGGGGAGGGGCGCACAGGGCCCCACCGGGCCCCGCGCGGGCCGGGCTCAGTAACCAGGGCCCCGAGCTAGCCGAATAGGCCACGTTGACGCCCTCGCGGGAAGCACTCTGCCACGGCACTCTGGTGAGTACTCAGCACGGAAAAAAACTAATCAAACTTGAGGTTCTGAAAAGAAAAAGGGATCATCGGGTACTGAGAGATTCCTTGCACGCACAGTGATAAAAATGAAGCTGTCGTTGCCTTGATATTACCAATGTATATTAATGTTAAGTATAAAGTGTTTAAAGGTATCATCTGCTAATAAAGTGTGCAACTGGGGTACATACAAGTGCTCAAACACTGCGTTGCAAACTTCTAAGTGTTTGACTGAAATTTTGAATACTGGAAAGTGTTCAACGTCAGGGTTGTCCATGCGACTTCGGCTAATTTAAAGTGTCCAAATGTGATGTTTGACACTTCACTGTAAAAAAAATGTCGTCAAAATAACGACAGCGCATAACGGGCGAAGGGGGTAGGAACCCGCAACACTGAAGCGCAAGCAAAAAAACATCCGGTACACACATTATCAAAGAGGTTAAAATGGCCTTTTAGAGAGAGAGAGAGAGAGAGAGTAGGAGAGTAGCCTTTTGTGGAAAAATCATTTGTATCATTTAACTTCTCTTTCCCTCCTCCCCCTCTCGCGAATGGATGTTTGCGTTTTCACTCAGCTTTGTGGAGTCCCAGCCCCAGCTTCCGATCGGTGGCAAAGGGATGACCCCGCCGCGCAACGCACATACCCCACCCGACCGCACCCCCCTCGTCCTCGTCCAGTCCCCCACAATACCCCATCACATTCACCGCAAGCCACAGCGATCCCCTCTGGCAGAGTGTTGCAAACAAAGGGGTTGAAATAAGGCAGAAAGAAGCGACCATTCACTGCCCCTCCTTTGTGTGCGGCCCAAATGGACCGCTGGGGACACACCGACCGACCTCGCGTGGCCGGGGGGGGGGGGGGGGGGG
>NW_026267253.1:465458-466138 GCF_000697945.3 Frankliniella occidentalis | reverse complement strand
TAGCCACTAGGGCTCTTATTTCTACGCGAGTACCCGTAAGATACAAGACATCTGATGAGCGACAAGGTTACATACTGATTCAGAATGGTGTGGGGCCTGTGCTTCCTATTCCACTTTTCGATTTGAGGCCCCCTTATGACTTTATGTCCAAAACAGTTATTTTTAACCTAATCGGCGCGTTTATACAGCCAAATTTACGATTTTTTTTCCCTTACGAGTTCCAATTTTTTGACATACCCACTTTTCTTTGCTGACCCCTTTCAGTTCCTTAGCGATGGTTTTCGGATTTGAAGTTCGGCACTGCGTTCTCTAGAAGTGAACCCCAAGATACCCTGAAAATTTCAAGTCTCTATCTCATCGCCTTCTAGTGGAACATGCTGACAGGCCAGCACACACCAGCGCTAGATAACTTGTTCAATGTAGAAAGGGCAGACTGAAAACATAAAGAATTGGGTGAATGTCCTTGACGCGCGGCCTAGCGTGGTGCGCGGATTGTGGCGGTAGCGATTGAGGTGACTACCCACCTCCACCTACTTCCTCCCACCCGCAAGTGAGTCGTTGGGGTTCGGGATATCGGAAAAGTACACAGGATTTTAGGTCCGGGCTGGATGTGTGTGTGTGTGTGCGTGTGTGTGTGTCTGTGTGTCTGTGTCTGTCTGTCTGTCTGTCTGTGTGTCTGT
>NW_026267253.1:463350-464303 GCF_000697945.3 Frankliniella occidentalis | reverse complement strand
CCCCCCTCCACTCATCTGCATTGAGCGGGCAGTGTTCCGCCACCTATGTACCTACATGCTCTAAAGCGTGTCCGCGACACATGTTTTACACCGTCGTTTAGTGCCTCTACTCGGCCCCCCATTTCCCTCTCCCTCGCTCTTTCATTCTCTGTTGTTCCCTTTGCGACTACGTATGGTTTTGGGTCGTTACGCTTGGTTGACGGAAACATCGACATGGAGTTAGTGACACGCACACACCAAAGACGCGCCCTCGACCCGCGGGTCTTTGAGTAGTATGTGCACCAATAACCTGTTGGTTTACCGCCGAGCTCCGCCACGCCACCTCCGTTAGGTCATTCCGAGAACGTGGCAGCCGCGGCAGTTTGGGAGCGCACGGTAAAAACGAGTCCTCGGAGTCCCATTTTTATTCAATTTCCAGGGGAGTTGGAGGAGTCCCAGTGGTTGCCCTGGAAATGTGCTATTTTCCCAGGGTATGTCCTGAGAATAATTGCCTGTTTCCAGGGCATCCGCTCTGGGGTTCCAACAAGGAATCCCAGGACTCGTTTATTTTACTGCGTGCGGGTGGCGGCAGCAGCATCGGTTTGGTACAGCCAGCACGAGGGCGACAACGCCGACAACGACGAGGACCCCATGCTCGTCACGTCAGGGCGCCGCCCCCCCGCCCCCTTCCTATAGTCTGGTCCAAGCTGTGCCTCCAGACCCTCGTCCGCGTCCTCCTGCGCCGTGTAGGTCCTCGCAGTCCACCTAGACCCTCGTTGGCGTCATCCTGTTCCGTGTAGGTCCGCGCCGTCGCGTCCCGTCCGCCCGCGCTGTTGCCTGGCCGGCAGCGCGACGCGGCAACGCCGCGCTCGCTAAAAGGGTGGCTGGCTGGCTCGCCTCGGTCGGTTCGGCCCAGGGCGAGGGCCTCGGCCAGCCGGAGCCAGTCGGGGGGCGGCAGACCCGCCCTCCAAGGG
>NW_026267253.1:451748-458696 GCF_000697945.3 Frankliniella occidentalis | reverse complement strand
TATAGCGCTAGGTGGCAGCAGGCGCACGGTGCAAACTGCACCAGTAAAATAACATTGTGGTATAATATCTCGAATATTATTTTAGCGACCAGGAGCGTTGTCTGCAGGATTACCTGGTAGGATAATTTTTGACAGCAAGGTCGATTTGTTTCCGAGAAGAAAACTCATTATTGAGCAATACAAAAATCTAAAAGCTCTCATTTCTCATATCGGCTGCTATATCAAGCTAGACAGCCGACCGAAAGAGTTTGTTAATGCTTCCACTCTATCGGCAATCGATCGCTTTTTTCATGTCGTTTCATGTTACAATTTATTGAACCTTATTCCGGGTCCGGTACAACTTTAAGCTGGGTTGACCCCCGGGGTGGCGTGTTTTCGTGGCCG
Organism: Frankliniella occidentalis; assembly: GCF_000697945.3. Lineage (NCBI taxonomy): Eukaryota > Metazoa > Arthropoda > Insecta > Thysanoptera > Thripidae > Frankliniella > Frankliniella occidentalis. The sequence continues at coordinate 458,312 of NW_026267253.1, read as the reverse complement.
CGGGGCTTGCTCTTCTCCCCGCACTTTTTTCCTTGTCTGCACTGGTTTTTTTTCACTGTTCAAATTGTAGCAAGGCTGCTCATTAGTAAAACCTTGCTCCGTGTCTCGTCTCACCTCTCTCCCTTATCACCCCTCTCTTTTTAAGAGAGAGAGAGAGAGAGAGAGAGAGAGAGAGAGAGAGAGAGAGAGAGAGAGAGAGGCGTGGGGCTGGGGGAGGGGTTGCCGAGCCACCCCCTCCCCTTCTTTCTTCTTGAACCCGCAAACGTATTAAGGCCAGACCACCCCGGGAGCCACAGCCACGACACGGTGAGAAAGAAAGATAGAGAGAGGCTCCGGGGAGAGGGAAGGACCGAAAGAGAAAACGAGAGCAAAAATGTTGTCTCTGAAGTGGCCCCGCGGTGAGACAGTGAGACATGTGTAAGCCCCTCTGGTCTGGGGCCCCGTGCCCCGCTCTCTGACCTAGCTCTCGCGCTCCCCTCTTCAGTCTCAGCCCCGCGCCTCGCTCTGCCCCCTTTGCCCCTCCCGACCCGACGGCCTAGGCACTCCGACCTCTGCTTGCAGTCCTGCCGGCAGCCCTGCCCGCAGCCCTACCCTAGCCTGGCCACCCCTCAGGGCGGGCCTCGGGGACCGGATATTGGATCCCTAACGCAGCTACACTGGCAGTGACGCCCCCGCCCCCTTTTCCAGAAAAATAATGCTGCCCATCATAGAGGTACACCGTCAAGTAATATCCTGACCCACTAAGACAAAATCAGATTGATGCTGAATTGGAGCACCAATTTTTAAAACTGATATGAACAGACTTTTAAACACGGACTTCTCGTAGTTTGCTAGGAAATTGTGAAAGCTGACGGAGACGATGTACACTACCATTGGCGTTCAAAAACGTCAATACTTGATGTTCAAAGACGCCAATGTTTGGCGTTCAAAGACGCCAATATTTGGCGTTTAAAGATGCCAATATTTGGCATTCTGGGGAGGAGACGCTAACCAGTTTTCAATGTGTTATTGTAATCCATCCATCCATCCATCCATCCATCCATTCTACCTTTCCTCCCCAGGTAGTTCGTTTCGTCCGGGTCCGGGCGTGAGGTGCAGAGAATGCTGCTATGCAGGAATTTAATAATAGCCCCAGAGACATCGCGACGTGGCCGCTCGCCTCGCGCTCGCCCCGCCCATCCCCGCCCCGCCCCGCCTGCGCCCCAGCACTTGATTACACTTCGCTTGGTTCATCACTCCTCGTATTTGCGCTAAATCCGTCCCGTTGCGCGGCGGGGCGGGGCGGGACTGGCGGGCCGCACTGGTGTGGTGGGCCAGCCGGCCACCATGCCAAAACCGTGGGCCGTAGTTGAGCGGCCCGGAAAAAGAAAGAAAAAAGAGGAAAAGAAGAGCAATCTCTGCCATTACTCATCTTTGTGCCTGCCTGGCACTGGCCTGGCCTTGCCGGGCCAATGACGTGATAACACGCCCCTTTCCCTTCCTCTAGTTTACCCCTCTCATCCACCCCCCCTCTTTCTCTCTCTCTCAAAATAAACACTGTTAAATTCCTACAAAGCATTTGCTTTGCAGAGCTGCGAAGTATTTTGCTCCTTTGTAACTACGAATCATTTGCTTTGCAATTACAAAGTGATGCTTTGCAATTGCAAAGCAATGAAAACGCTGCAAGGCATCGCTTTGCAATTGCTAAGTGTCACTTCGTAATTGCAAAGCATCACGTTGTAATTGCGAAGTAAATGCTTCGTAGTTACAAAGGAGCAAAATACTTCGCAGGCTTTTAACAGTGAAAGAAAGGGGGAATAATCGACTATTCCACTTTATAAACTTAAAACGGAAAAGGGCTAGAACAAATTCACAATTTTTGCCAAGCCAAAGGAAATTTTATGAACTGACAATTGTGCCTCTTTTTAAAACACAAAACCTTTAACGTCCCATATGACAGATTACAGTTTTTCATGCCAACCCAACCAGGTGCTTCTCAATAGTACAAGCTCCTCCGGAAGGAGCAGTCAATTTTGTTCCCTTTCACTGCTTTCGTTCTAAATAGACTGACCAAATCGGATTATGAGAGAGTGTGGGGAAAAAAGTCTCCGCTTGCAGCTCTGTGGCCTGACTGTGTGTGCGTTGGACTACTGGAGTGTTGGACTGGACGCGCTCCCGCTACTACCACGTGCTCTCACGTCATTTGACTGTGGTTAGCCAGCCCTCCGCCCCACCACGCCCCGCCGCACCCCGCTCCACCCTACCTCTACCGCACCCCGTGCCACCCCGCCCCACCCACTTCCTACCCCACTGCCGCCCACTCCTTCCAGGCCAAACGCGTGGAAGGGGAATGTGGGTGGTGCGAACGAACCCCGCCCGCGTGCTACAGTGCGGCACTCACTGCAGACACCCGCGCCTTTGTGCTCTCTCTCCCTCTCTCCCTCTCTGTCTGTCTGTCTGTCTGTCTGTCTGTGTGTCTGTCTGTTTCTCTCTCTCTGTCTCTGTTTCTCTCTCTCTCTCTCTCTGCCTCCCTACGCCCCTCCCCATTTCATCCCTCCACCCATCCCTTCCCCTCCCTCTTTCCTTTCCTTTTCTGTCTCATTCCTATCCATCATTCCATCATCCTTCTTACTTCTACCCATATATTTGTCCCCATTTACCTTCGTGGTGTGGTGTATTTCTATCGTTTACGCAAGCGAGCCTTCCGGGTAGAGTCTATTCTGAAATTAATTCCGGGAGATGTGTGCGGGGGAAGTAGGGGGGGGGGGGGGGGCTTCTGAGCAAAGGCAGACAGCGCGGCGGTGGCGAGGTGCATGCGTTGCCCATCTCTCTCGCACCTCGCACCCTGTGTTGCGGCGAATGGAGCGGCACGCAAATAGCCTGTAACCTGGCCGTATGCATTTCTGCCTCTGCCGCCGTTGCCCGCCTATCTCTCTCTCTGTCTCCCTCTCTCTCTGTCTCCCTCTCTCTCTTTCTCTCCCTCTCTCTCTTTCTCTCCCTCTCTCTTTCTCTCCTCGGTGCCCCCCCCCCTTTTCACCCGCCTCCGCGGCGCGCCTCTCAGCACGTGTATTTATAGACCACGGCTCCTGCCGCCCCTAATCATGTCACACGCAGTGTGGCGGCGTGGGGCGGGGTCGTGCCCAGTGGGGTTCCTGGTGCCCGCCCCGCCTGTGTGCCTGGACCGCCCCGCCCGCCCCGCCCGCCCCGCCCGCCCCGCCCTGCTTCTTGTTAGAACGGAGACAATCTCGCAGACCGGAGCCATGGGCAAAGCGGGGTGTGGCGGGGCCGGAATGGCTGGGCTCTGGTTGGTGCTCCCCTGATCCCAGCCGTTTGTGTCTGCACAGCAACACTGCTGCTAGCCGACACGTTCTTGCCCCCCCCCCCCGCCCCTATCTTGTATCTGCAGACCTTCTCTTTCTGTGGCCCGGCCCCTCTCCACCTTTCATGTCCCCGGTCTCCCTTTTGGTGAGGGGTACATGTCGACGGCGCTGACGGTGTTGGTGTTGTCCGAGCTGGGAACGGAGTAGTCTCTAGTCAGGGCCTAGCTGACGCCGGCTCGGCTCTCTGTCAGTCGAGCGCGAGGGGGGAAATTAATTCTTTCGTCGAATATAAGTCGGGTATAATTGCAAGAGTGACAGCGGCATCATCGCCAACTATCGAGGGAGATCATACACTAACTAAATGTAAAGAGAAATAACAATATTATATTTTCACTTCTATTTGATCGCGGATAAAGGACTCCATGTCGTGAAAATACACTAATTTCTTGCTATTTTCGTGAAGTATTAAATTAAGTTTAATTGGGTTGGGGATAGAAATTTCTTAAGATAGAAGTTTTTAAAAAAACATTACCCCCTGTCGCGTCTTTCCGCTCGCGCCGCACTGGAAACGCAAGTAAGTGTACGAATGTCGCACACTTGCAGGTGTGTGAATATCCATTCGTACACTTACTATACGTGGGTACTATACGGGTATGGGAGCGCCAGCATTACCCACCCGAATGAAAACTCTGCCAGGGGCCATGCACCCGCTCACTCAGTACCACGTATAGTAGTAGTCGGCCGGTAGGAGAACTGATCGGAAGGCCCCCCTCCCCCCTCAGTCAGTCAGTCAGTCCGTTCGTCCCTCAGTCAGTCAGTCAGTCAGTCAGTCAATCAGTCCGTCAGTCAGTCAGTCAGTCAGTGTGAGCGCTGTGCCAGTCACCCTCGACCCGCTTCAGCCTGCTCGCCGGACTAAATATATCAGCCATGCACACAATCTGGTGCTGCTGTTCGATGGAAGACGAAGGGGAGGAGGAGGAGGAGGAGGAGGAGGAGAAGGTGAAGGTGGGGGATGTAGGTAGGCTGCATGCAACAGTGCCCCACTCCTCCACCCTCCTCTCTGACCTGATTCTTGTGGAGGAGGCGGTACCGAACACGGAGGGGGCGGCGGAGGCGGGGAGTTAAGTGACGCCGTATAATTATGCGCAAACAATTCGTGCACAGTCACTTGCAGCGCCTTGCCTCGCCTCCCCTCAGCCTCGCCACTCTCGCACGCCGATATCCCCACCCACCCCCACTCCTCTCCCCCAAGCGCACTGCATGAAGCTGCCGTCGCTGCCGCCACTGCTGATACTGCTGCTCATGCCGCTTTTTGCAAGGGAACAACGTCGGATTTGGCCGGATTTGATGGTGGAAGTGCCGGCGGTCGGGGCTGGTTGTTGGCGCTTACTTGTCAACTGGAACACACGGCGCGCAACGCCGTGGGCTCCCTCGTGAGACTGTGTGAGGATGAGGGTGCCCGATAAGAGGAACAAGAAGAAGGCGGGGGTGGCATGGCGCAGCGCCGTCCCCTAAACAAATAACAAGCAGGACGCATACTGCTTGAAGTGGGTTTGTGTTTGTAGAATTTGTAAGAAAATTAGGTCTAGATTCAAACTGCACTGCAAAAAATTATGACAGGAAAACTACAGATCGTCCTGCTAATTATTTTCCAGGAACTTCTGTTATTCGAATAACAGCATCGATGTAGTTTTAATGGTTAAAATTTGGTACAGGGAGCAATGTACAGGACCATTGTAAGGCAAAACTGTCTACAGTGGAGCCGTATTCGTACACTGTACCGTATAAATCCTGGGCTTTCCGGTGCTACAGCAACACTGTACTACGCGCTCTGTACCCTAGGTGCAGTGACTAAGAGCGGCATCTACAGTAACGTTGTGTCGTTCTGTATCAGACTCTAATTTTTTGCAGTGTGTGTTTATTTTCTTGAGTCGAAGATTGTTTCTATAAAGTTTGGTTTCGTGGTCTGTTAGTTGTTAGTGTACGGGCACAATATGACATTGATAAAATAAAGACTTAATTGTCGGTAGTAAAAGTGATACCATACCATAGTGCTAAATGCCTACTCTAAACTACACCCAGAAAAATAGTTTCTTGATTAAAGTGCACGCTGACATAAGATGAAATTCGCAATTGAAACTAGGCAATATTGTCGTTGGAATAAGATTTTTCTCTCAGGTGAAAATATCAGCTTGTAATTTAAGAGTAAATTTGATCACTTGAAATAAGAAACGATTTTTCTGGGTGTATATGCGACAGACTAAAGAAGAAGATGTGCGACCAAGCAGAGGTTAGGTTGTCATATACTTACACTCTAAATTTTTTACTGGAAAATCTGCCTAGTAACTACTAGAGTTTTGCGCTGTTGTATACTATCAAGCAAGAAGAAAATATTCCAGTACTCTACGAAATAACTTTTGAGTAAAAAGTCAACAGCACAAAACTTTAGAAGTTACTAGGCAGATTTTGCAGTAAAATTTTTTAGTGTAGACTTCAACAACCTAACCTCTGCTTGTACGCACATCTTCGGCTATGTTTACGAAATATGTTTTTTTTGGCCTGAAAGAATTTTCTGAACGTTCATGTTAACATGTTCGCTCCTGCACTCAATCGTCACGATTCCACAAGTGAACCGTAGAAGCTGGTAGAAGTACGACAAAAGTCTCGTGGATAAGGTTTTGGTGTCCCGAGGGGTCCCCCATCCCATACCCTAAAGTGTTTGCGAGTATCCGCGAGTATTAAGCGAGTATTTCTTGTTTTTTCGTGAGTTAATGAGTTATAACTCTATAACGATATACCGCGAGTGTTTGGAAGTATCTTGAGAGTAATTTTTTTCACGTGCACAACGAGTTTTTTTTTAGTGGGGACCCCTTGGTGTAGCTTCTTGCGGCGAATGTCACTTCACTGTGAGTCTCCGACGCTCTCTCCTACAAAGCCGAGCCTCCGTCCGCCCCTCCATTAAGGCGGGTCAGTCAAAACTAGCTTGGCGTCAGAGGCAAAAGAATGAAAAATTATTTTTAAAATAAAAATGAAATGAATCGCTAAAATAGACACCGGAGACTCCCCCCCCCCTTGCCCCTCCTCCTCTCCCTATTTACCGACTAGGCGTTGATGGAAGACTCGCGCGTGACTTTTGGCCAAATCACGTTGGAGACGAAGGAGGATTTAGAAGGGGGATGGGAGGGGGAGGAGGGATAGCGAAGCATGGAAAGTCGAAAGTGGGTTCCCCCATCCTTTTCTCTCCATCTCTCTCTCTCTTTCTCTC